>NW_010340607.1:34814-136800 GCF_000700745.2 Antrostomus carolinensis | reverse complement strand
TGTCTCCAACAAAGATGTTGAACAGCATTGGCCCCAGTATTGAACCTTGAGGGACAACACTCATCACTGGTTTCCACCTGGACATTGAGCTGTTGACCACAACTCTTTGAGTGCGGCCATCCAGCCAGTTCCTTATCCACCGAGCGGTCCATCCATCAAACCCGCATGTTTCCAATTCAGAGACAAGGATGTCATGTGGGATGGTGTCAAACACCTTGCACAAGTCCAGGTAGATGACATCAGTTGCTTTGGCCTTATCCACCAATGTTGTAACCCCATCATAAAAGACCACCAGATTTGTCAGGCACAATTTGCCCTTGGTGAAGCCAATGCTGGTTGTCACCAATCACCTTCTCATTCTCCATGTGCCTTAGCATAGTTTCCAGGAGTATCTGCTCCATGATCTTGCCTGGCACTGAGGTGAGACTGACCAGCCTGTGGTTCCCCGGGTATTCCTTGTTTCCCTTTTTAAAAATGGGGGTTATGTTATGTTATGGTAACACTTCTTGAAAAAAGAGTATATGATCAACCGGTTTTTTGTACTGTGAACAAATAAGTTTTAATGGGATATGACTTAATGTAGAGATAAATGGGAAGATCCCCTTTGATTTCTGTAGAGTTCAAGTGTCAAAGAAATGGAATCTAAAAGTAATGTTTTCTTGCTATGTGACATTTCCTCCTAGAAACTGAGTCCCAGTGAAAATCCACCCTAATTCGGAGTGTTTGCCACTGGCATAACTCAACACACGTGAGCAGGTCCCCTGGCAACAGCAGCTACATTTCTGAGCCTCGAGAGATACTTGGGTCCAGCATCTTGCTGAAGCAGGGCGCTGTGTTTACGGATTGTCAAAGCTGCAATTTCCCTTTTCGACACAAGGTGGCTGCAGAAAATCAGTGTTTGGTTTACGTTAACCCCCGCCCCCCCACACCCCTGTGTTTTACTGGTTTTGCACAGGGGACAGAGGTGACCCATTTGGGACCGGCCTATATAAAAATCCACATCCTCTCTCCCTGATACCAGTCTAACTTTTCAACTGCACTTACGTTGACTCAACCGCCTTGTAGCTTTGGACTTTGTTCTTTGTACTCATTACCATGTTGATCCCTATTTCTCTACTCTCAGTGTGTTTGCACCCCTGGGTTTTTATTTTGGTGAGTTTAGAGATAAATTAAAATTTGGAGGTAAACTGTTTTATAGATAAGCACACAACGCTCCACCCACATACATGAAAAAAACCAGCTTCTGTTCAATACTGAACTTTGTGTCAATTCATTTCCAAAGAACAAAGATATTTGAATATCATAACAGGAAATCCACTAGGTCAACATACGTATTTTCTTCCTTTGTTGTAATTACAGTTTCTTAATCCATCACATTTTCTCTGCCATGTCTTACACCTGTTGTTATTGTCAACCTAAAAGGATGGCTGCCTGGCTGACTGTGACCGTGAATCCTCAGAAACCTCTTAGATTAAATGATTTTTACACTGTGTTCCTCCAGGGTGATCTACAGAAAACACCACACTCTCTATCAGAGTGCAAGATTGCATTTTATGGCCCTTATTCTCTGAATCAGACTGACATTTAGGGCAACCTGATACCAGATTAACGAGTCATCAGGTAACAGTTTGTCCACTTTAGGTGGATGTGCAAACATGCCTGCAAGTAACAGCTAGAGAGTGATTATACACAGACACACACATATTAGTATATGTCAAGCAGTCACAGAGTGAACAACTGCCTTGTGCTTTTTCACTGAAAAGTGCGTGGCACTGGACTTCAGGCTTGAGTATATTCTGCTACATTACAGGTTGATTTGAAGAGAATATATGTGCCTTAATGGCTTCAATTCTGTTAACTTTTCTTGTACATAATTCCACCTACAGAAGCATTATGCCAAATGACAGCGTTTTCCATTCTTTCATTTACCCTTTCTGGAGGCATCTTTATCTTCCTTTCATTGCTTACAAAGGGAGCCCAGGTTATTAGCTTAGGCTAGACATGAGACTTCTAGATGGTTAAAGCCAGGTGAAATAATGCTTACATGAAATGCAAAGATGATTAAGTTTAAAATTAGAATGCCCTATAGGCTGAGATGTTAGAAACTGATGAATAGGCTGTTTTCAGTGTTATTCATCTCTTGTGGAGAAACAGTGATTATCACAAAAATACAACAACAAGGTAATTCTCAAATATTCATAATCTTAACATGAGTAGTTATGATACTAAGTTTTACAGAAAACTTGCAGCCGCCTTCAGTCTGCACAGGGAAAACTTTTTAGCTGGACACATCATTATTTCACTCACAGACTTGCAGTGAGTAGCAAATCAAGCTTCAGTTATCTCTTTGTGTTCAAAATGCTCAGCTCTACCCAGCAGAATGTTGTTCAGAGGAAAGACAACCTGAGCTTTGGTTAGGCTCTAGTGACCATGTGAGGTTTCCATGAGTCAGTATTTTGTGATGAATACTCTCCTCTTCTGCTATCGCGATATCCCTGTATAGCTTATGATGTTCTCTATTTAGGTGTTTGAAAACAGAAATTAAATTTTCCATGAAGTCACATAAAGTTGCTTATATTCCTCACTTAAATAAATATCTCGCAAGTCATGTTTTTGGCTTTAATGGGTCTAGAAAGTGAATTTTACTCTCACACACATTTCAAGCCATTTCAATTTTTTTAGCGTCATATTTACACCAGATAGGAAAATACACATTTTGATATGGCTAAGATTGCTTTTCTTTCACATCATACTTCACTTCTGTTTGATCACTGACTGAAGCAAGGACAATTAAAGGTGCAGTGCCAGCCATCCTGGTGGGGCCCTTCCCTGACCTCATTTCAACTGGGGAGTGTGTAATTGCAGTGGAATAAATGTGGCTACAGCAGCAGCAAAGCTATTGCAAGGACACTAATAACATTAGGTAATCTCAGTATCAGCTCTGAAGATTTACTCTGAAAATCTTAGGGAGTGCTTTTCACACAGCTGAGCTAATGAAAAGAGTCAATCAGAACAAGATAATAATAAACCTACTTACCACAGGTATCCATAAGATCCTTGAATATTTTTGCGTGTTAATGTTTTTTTTTCCCCATCATCATGTCTATGGACTATTTATGCTGCAAAAATATAGTTATGTTGAGATTATTATTTACTGCAAAATCTTTTCATTGGTAAGGAACACATTTTCTGTTGGTATGACAACTATAAGAAATAATAAAAAATTACAACTTAACATGTAATATCCTATGAGACTTTATATTATACCAGTTTGGACATCCCCATTGCTTGTAGTGTCCCTACTTCCAGATACACTTGGAGTGAAAGGAAGAATTGTTGAAAATCAGCGGATCGGGAAATCTATCATATAAATACATGAAAAAAAGATTGGGAACATTTCACTTGGGAGAGACTGGAAAGGGCATGATTTGTATATAAGGGACACAGAAAAGAGATTGTATGTGTCTTCATATCTCCCTGTGCAAGAGGAATAGCATAATTTCAACATATAGGAACAAAATAACTGTCTGGAATACAACAAGAATGTTATAGCTATTTCAAAAAATTGCTACGAGCCTTATGTCCAGTATACTAACCTAGACTGTAGTGGACAGCATGTGTTCTTTTGTGTGATTTTTGCCTCTGTTTATCTATTTAAAACATCCTAGGCAGGAGAATTTACAAGCCTGGACCCAAGTTCCCTGTTTTGGGATGCACTTCCTTTATTCTCTACTTAGAAAGGGGAAATACTATAAATATGTAATCTGACACAACACACATTTTCTACAGCTCTCCTATAAAGACAAACATTTCTTCTGTACCAAAAAGCTACAAGCATGAGAAATCACATTGCCTCTCCATATATAGGCAGTGCAGCATGCAGCTTCAGAGGGTTTTCCAAAGGCGTCCGGAACTGCCTGGGGGTGTGCAGAAGCTGCATAGCAAACAGCAGCTACAGATAATTTCAAGAGAAATATTAGTTCAACTGCAACCAATTTCCTGCCCTTTGCCACAGGAGACTATTTTGCATGAGCCTATTTTTAACTTGGGTTATTATTTCTTTACTATGTTGTGATAGCTACATGAGTACTATTTTCAGTTTGTCAAAGCAAATGTTAACTTGGAAAAAAGGACTTATTAATGTAGTATGTAAAGGCAGAAATAATACTCCTGCCCTTTATTTTAGAAGCAAAAATCAGAGCAAAAGAAATATTGAAAGCAGTGCTGCAAAACATTATGAAATATAGGTCTTGGGGACCACTAAGAAAAACATAGAGCAAAACAAGATGCAGCTTGTTGTGTTAACCACTCCAAGAGCTCCCAGCTTCAATCAAAGTCCTTCAGCTAAGCTGCTGACTTTGGGGGTGGTGGGCAAGGGGGCACTAGTCATGATTGCTCCTTTAGCCCTGAGCCTTTGCCGCTGAGAGGTGCTGAGGGTCCCACAAGCACCGCTGAAGCTGTCCTGTGACATTATAAGTTTGGGGCTTGAATGATCCTCTGAAACCAACATCTAGAGACCTCTCACACCTTCAGATTTGCAGTTTCTTATCTCCGTGTTTTGCAAATGAAGCCACAACACAACTATATAGCATTGTTTTAAAGAGTACATTTATCCAAGCTGTGCTAGGAGGCCCGGTGATGTCCCAGCTGATACACCTGTATGAATGTTGGTAGCAACCACAGCTTTCACAAAGAGCTTCCCAGACTGCTGACAAGAACAGTCAGAGGTACGGGAGAGAGAAAGGGTGTCAGTGCAAAACAACAGCAAACAATACAGACTAAGGAAAACTGGTAGACCTATTTACTTTCAATTATAATGCAAGGAAATGGGGATGGAATGAAATCTCCAAGGCAGCATTTAAAAAGTGATTGAAGATGCTCTTAAAAATGTAAGAACATAACTAACCCATGAATTTCAATTTCAGTGTCTAAATTCTGCAGAACAATAACAACAGAGCAAAGTTTTTAGTCTTGAAAAACTCCATTGAACCAATTTTAGTATGACTGACAAGACATAGCTAGCAATAGACGAGATAAGTTTTTAAAATGGAAAGACAAAGAAAACCCTTTACTACTGATCACAGTCCATTCTTCCACTGAGTTCACTACTCATCACACTAACTGAAAAAGTTTAGCATGAATTTTATTCAGCTGGACTAAATATCCAGTGAAGTCAACTGGGCTGCAGAGCTCAGGGACTGCATGTGCAGGACATGTGAAAGGCTCTTCTATTTAGAAGGAGCAAAAGCTACCAGGAATTGAACAGCCTTTGGTCAGGTAGTCATCTCAAAAAAGTGAGCAAAGAGCCTACAAGAATGGAAAAACATATTTATCACCAAATTTAGTTGTATTTTAGATGCCAGCAAATATAAGGATGAAGTGCAAAGAACCTCAAATCAAGCAGATTTGGATGCTGAAAAAAACTAAGACTAATATCAGCTAGTTCTCAAGACACATGGATAAAAAATGAAAGAAACAGCAAGGCCATTGCGTATAATTGCCTCCACCATGACTTCATAATGTAGGCATGACCTAAAATACTAAGTCAGTACCTTGTCTCAGCTTTCCAGGATGCTGATGATGTTATATATGGGGAAAGGCAGAATCACAAAGAGGGCAGACAGCATGGAAATGGAAATGACCACAGACAGGGAGCTTGTGGGATCAGCTCAGATAATCTCTGTTCCGGAAAGGAAATGACATCTGCAGTTCTGCCCAGAGGCAGCTAGTCTGAGACGTTCTGAATGTATCAGAGGCATGTCACATGTTTTACTTGGCAGAAAATAGATATTATTAATATTTTTGGATGTGAAGAAACTGATTAGAAATTACTCTATCATCTTCTACACTTGTGTGAACAATTTAGGCGATCTTCAATTTATTTTACTGAATTGATGGTAAATGCAACAGGAATTGGGGAAAAGTGTAATTTGTATTCAAGTTTTAATCAGTAATTTAATTTAATTAATTCTTCCCACATCAGCAAAAAATTAATTTTAAATCACCAGGTTAAATAAAGAGAACCTTCCAATACATAACTGAGGCCTTGTTTAAAATTTCTGGTGCAAATTTTCCCTGTTCACCCAAGGATTAATATAACCTGCAAACCTAGAAAAAAAATACGTTAACTGGTGTAATACAAGGAAATAAGGTCACCTTAACCAGAATATTCTGTTTACAAGGCATTTCAGAATTAAATCTCTAACTCCTTTAAATTCAGATAGCATACTACAGCGTATGAAGGTTGTGTTTAAGACTGGTGTTTTGTGTCGCTACTATTGCATATAAAGCAGAAGCTCAGACCAGAAGTTATTGTTTCATTGTTGCCTTTAAATGGTATTAGAGTACTTTTAAGACTATTAGTTTATAAATTACTCATATGTAAATACATCATCATAAGTGAAACATCACAGATGAGGTGCAGAGCACAGAACCTGATTTGCAAAGATGGAGCTATGGTTAGAAATACACTCTTCTGAAAAATGCTTCTATTTGTCAGATATCTTTCCCCTCACTTTCCTCTGTAGTTACACTCAGCAGATTTGGTATAATGTACAGATTTTATAAGTACTTGTCTAAGGTCAGTATCTTTTGTATTATTTTCTTTAGGTTCTTCGAGCTAAGACAGTTGCTATCTCCTCTTATTTCCACTAGCAGTGATGTGAGCTGGCTTTGTGCAAAATGCCACTCTCTGTATTCACAGGGGAAGGGTATAGATGTCCAAACACCAATTAAAAGTGGCAATGGTTCTCCAACCTGCAACCTCAGATCCATTCAAAACAGTAAAAGACAAGAGTAATCTGAAGCAAGGAAGTTCCTCATTAATTTCTTTTGCAATTGTATCTTTATCCTCCACCTAGGGAGAAGCTGACAGTTAAAAAGATGATTGAGAAAAAAGAAAATTGGGGAAAAAAAATTCCTTTTTCCACAAAATATACTAACCATACTCAACTCAAGACTGATGTGTGTCAATGTTATGGGGATTAATGATGCTTTACACAAAGCAAAGTCTGCCATAAGGAGCAAAATTCTGTAAATTACTTAAAAATTTTTTTCAATTTAAGTGATGGACCTACTTACACACTTTTCTGTATTTGTAATAAAATAAATACTACTACATATTTATAATATATTTATATATCATATATTGATATAACATGTAAAATATTAAATGTATCATAAAAATATTAAACGTATCTTTGCATGTGATATATACTTAGACAGTGTGTATGTATTATAAAATTAATATTTTCTTCTAGCTAGATATGTTTGTGTTTCTGCAGAAAGAGTACAGAAACTTGGGTCAGTATATGTTATTCATGAATTGATTAAATCCTCGCTTTCAGAGTATAACTTGCTTAAAAAAAGAGTTGTGATCAGTTTTTCCTTATCGTGTAATTGCATGCTTATAGATGTGCTTTAGGCTTATGAGCGTCATTGTCTTTTTGTATTTTTCCTTTTAAATACCAATTGATGATATTTCTTTTTAGAACAGATTCCACTCAGACCTTTCCTTTCCCCAAGATAGTTACTCTTGACCCATACAGCATTAGAAAATTCTGGCAGCTCTCCAATAGGTATGTTGAAAGGATTTTCTTATTAGTGTCTGATCTGTGCTTCTTGGAGGGATATTTGGCCCCAAATAAATAATCAATAGTTTGCCAAAATGTAAGTTCAGTGGGATAGCTTCTCAATTTTATACTGAAGCTTTTCTGGATTCACACCTTTTTTTTTTTTTTTTTTTTTTTTTTTTTTTTTTTTTTCTCCAGCTTAGTGAATTTACAAAAGAATTCTGATGGAAATAAACATTCCCCTACTGTCAAAAGTGAATACAAAACTTATGGGCATGCACCATAAAAATCAGCTTCCTACTTTAACAGAAAGTTTTAGATGATGGGGAAAATGTGCCTGAGGACAGTATGGTGGTTGGAGGAAGGAAGATGTTTTTCTGAAACAGTATAATAATTTATTTCTAAATGACAAGCCTTTTCTCTGCAGAATTATGAAAGTTGTACTTGCATCATGGAAAGACATGGTGTATTTTGGAATAGACTTTTTATTTAGGACATTTCTTCTGCAATTTGCTTTTTTCTCAACAAAACACATGGGTGAGCATTGCTAGAGGGGGACCTTGTGTTTCAATCTTATCAAAGTGTATTCTTTGCAGAACATATTGGAAGAGCTAAGGAATTAAAAACCCCCAAAACCTGTTCATGTCCATCTCTCCCTGTAATAACATTGTTCATCTTCAGGCCATGGCTGTCCGTGCTGGTCCTCCAAAATCATCACAAGTGCCAGTACCTGTCAGGACTTTTTTAGGCACAAAAGCACAGGTAAGGACTTCTTCCCAAGTTGAAGCTCAAACCAGTTGTGATACCCCAGGAAAAGACCCCAAGCTGAATTTGGAGCAAAGTAGAAAACCTGTTGTACTGCCCTTTTATTGTGCTTTCTCCTCCCACTGCCCCCTGACCCATTTGTTTCCATGTTAATATTGTTTTAAAAATTCTTTCGCTCACTGGTCCTGCTAATCTGCATGCCAGTGACTGGGTGCTTTGGTTGTTGACTCTCCAAGCAATGCTGTGCTGGCCAGCTTCTTACACACGTGTAAGAAAGAAGCCAGGGAGGAGATGTTCAGTGCTTTTCTGAACCCCAGCAAATTGTTTCTGCAGTCAGACAGTTGCAGAGACTTTAAAAAGCCAAACTTATCTGCAGAACTGATGAGGAAAGTTTTGCAATTAGACTGGCATTTTAAACAGGAATACAGGTCATTTGCAATGTACCCTTCTGACTATGACTTCTTCCCTTTGTTTCTTGGCGGTAGAAAACACTCAGATAAAAGTGGTATTTTATTTTTAAAAATAAAAAAATGGAAGAAGGGAATGAAGCTTTGTGAAAACATCTGTGAATTTTCTTTCCCTTGTCTTCAGCTCTGGCTCCGGGGCCTCCTTAGAATGACACCTAGCAGGATGATTACTCATGAAAAAGGGACAACTTTATAATCCTGGGGGCACTATCATATAGTGCATGCATAAAACTGTTCACCCGGGATAGCTCTGATGCCACAGTTTTACTGACCTGACTGCTCTCTGGGGATTTGCTTGTGTTGCTGTGTAGGAAAGTTACTCTCTTCTTCTAGAGGCAGCATTTATCTCTGCTTGAGTGCTATTTCCTCAGTCATTAGCAGTGAATCCATCAGGTACCTCTTCTCCCTGGGCAATAGCAATGACTGTGACCACAACAGAAATCCAGTTGCCTCACAGTCCCTTCCATCTCTACTTTTGTTACACAAGATTTCATAATGTTTATGATGTTCAACCTTACTCAGCTTAGGTTTCTCTACAGATAGCTGATTTAGATGTAAGAACGTTCGTTCAAAACTTATTCATACAATAAACGTTGATGAGGACTCACTTTATTATGAGAAACAGGTAAATAGAAATTAAAACCCATTTTAAGATCAATTTTACAGGATCTCTTCTGGTTTTTTTTGCCAGCTTTTTCTGATGACACAAGGAAAGCAAACCAATGTCTCTTGGTTAAAATACTTTGTTCTTTAAGCTTTTCCCTCCCTCTCTTCAGAGCCACATGGTGCTAGTTAAATTGCTTGCAACTGAAACAATAAAAAATAGTTTCACTGAGAGAAGGCTTAAAGAAACTAACAGAACTAACAAAACTGGAGATTTAACTTGACTTAATGCTCCTGAAATACTTGAGTACACTGTATTCAAGGAGCTCAGTTCATCCTCTTGCATTGAACTGCAAGGTTTTGGGTACAATTATGGAAGTAGGAAAGGATCACTGGGAATTAATAGCAGTTATTGAACCACATACTCAGCAAGAACCATTATTTTGGCCACACAGTAAACAGGCAGCTTTAGTTAGAAGCAAACCTCAAAACACTAAAACCACGCCACCACAAATCAGAAAAGATGAGAGCGCAAAGCGTTGGTGAATAAGAAAGGGAGTAAACCCACCTGTTTATTGTTAAAAGTCTCTAATGCCCATGTTAACTATTTCCTTGACAGCATCTCACTTTTACCCTCCCAATGTACAGGCTTATTGAAAATAAATGCAGCAGAGAAAATGACTCTGAAACTCTCTGGCACTCCAAGGAGAATCATTTATCTTCCTCAGGAAAGTTACTCCTGTGGTGTAAATTTTGTCACATTGAAATAGATGAGTCTGGCAAGTCAAGTGATCTAAAAACACCAAGAAGTTATTTAACCCAGGACTTCCAAAACTCGTAACTCTGCAATTGCCTTATGAGCTGGCAAATCTGGAGCTTGGAGATCCCCGTAGTTCTCTGGGTCTGGACTGAACACCCAACCTCAAGGACATTATGGCCAAAAAGAGGTTTTACTAGCAGTCTTGCTTCTACCTGCCTTTGTCTTGGAGAACCATTTGGTTCCCAAAAGAGAAATCCCTTCCTCTCTCCCCCCAAGCTAACATGTCACAAGACAATGTTTTTGCTACAAATTAATGTTTACACAAGTGGAAATGTCTTTATAAAAAAAATTCCACACCAAAAATAGGGAGTCCACTCTGAGTGGGGATTGCAGAAGCGTGAACTATCTGTGGTTTATACCGTGCAAAAAAATAGGCTGTTCATAGTCAAGACTGTATTTCTTTGCATCCTAAGGGCAAATTATCCAAGAGGCTCTTTACCTGTCAGCCCTGCCAGCTTGCAGTGTGCTATCGCAACAGCATGGGATGCGCGTTCACGGCATTGTTAATGCAGCTAAAAATATTGCCGCAGAATAAACCAGCAGGGATCTGTACAAAGTTTGTGTGTCAATAGATGTCACTGTTGCATATTTTATGTAGCTTCACAGTTCTGGCAAATGCTACCCGACCTAGCTGTGCTGGGAAAGGTCTGTGTATGTGGCCTACTTAATTTCATAGGCTCTTGCCTACGCTTTTATACATATATATAAGACTGTCCATATGACAATGAGCGAGTAAACTGGGACATCTGCTGGCTAATGCTTCATCAGTTAGAGAGTTAAAAATAAGTTTTATCTGTCACATAATGGTAAAAGCAGACCTTTACCATCGATTTATTTGGATTTTCAGGCCTGGCAGTTAGCAATACCATCTGCAATAGAGTTCATAATCAGAGTTCACAGATAGAGGCAAAACTGAGGAGCTGCAGATAGCAACCCACAGCCACGCCGATGTCTCAGCTCGTGCTGAGGTAGTATCTGCTCACATGTCGTGTTGTTGTGGGCACATATAACTGAGAGCAGAACTTGGCACAGCTTTTTGGCAACCCCTGTGTCTGACTCACTCATGCTCTGAGAGAAAGACCAGAACACTCTTCTGCTAAGGTACTGGGAAAAGGCAACTCTTCTGTGCTGGACACATCAGCTGGAGACTCCACTCTGTGAGAAGGAGAATTTTTCAGGGGGTTTTATTCACTCACCAGGGGTTTACTTTCCCTTATTTGCCAGATCATTCATCCTTATCATCTCCTTTCACACTTCAGCTCCCTCTCACGCTCCCGCATCTCTGGTTACGTAGCAGGGGAATCACAGAAAATGTTACTATAATTAATGTGCCACTGCAGGCTCCTGTCCTGCTGGGCTCTCATTCTTGGCTAATGACTCAGCCCCTCTTTTATTCCCCCTTATGGCAATCGATGTGCATCAGTGCCTTTACCCCAAATGGTAATGTTTTTAAGGACATCGAGTGTGTCCCTTGCTCAGCGATGCCAGGTAGAACACAAGGAGTTTTGATCCTATCAGCGTAACCAGAAAATTCAAAGAGGTTTTTTGGCCTCCTGAATTTCTTGCATCTCATTAGACTGTCCGGTGCACATCTGTAACAGCTCACAACCAGGCCTGTCAGCACATGGCTCATTAAAAAGCCATGGCTGCCAGCTTCTTTTGGCCTAAATCCTTCCCTTCACGGCGTAATACAAATACGGGTCTGTGCACTGAGTACCTTTGTGGGAGCTTGAGGGAAACAAAAGCAGTCTCTTATCAGACAGTTCAGTTCTCTGTGGGTGTCAGTGTGTGCTGATGTGCAATAGCCTCTGTGCTCCTCAAGAGTGGGGAAGTGGAAAATCCCCACAGATGAGGCTCTGACCTGAGGAATTTGCCTTGTAAATTACACAGAAGGGTCCAATGGGTGAGGTGGTTTTTTGTCCTCCTGCATTTTTTTTTTTCATTTCCTCCCCCCCCCAATCAGATCATATAATATGTAACTTGCAGAGTAGATACTTAAAAAAAAAAAAAAAAAAGGAAAAAATATATGAGCATTTAAGTCAGGGCTGTCATTTCCAATCCCCTTTTACTCTGTTCTAATTAAAAACCATTTCTGCTAAATTATTAGAATTTAATTCTTGGAGCATATGAGCTACTAAACTTAATGTCAAAAGCCAGAATACCTCAAACTTAAGCTGCCTTGAAACCTTTGTCATTCCAGTAACAAAAGCTGGAGGTTACAGACTGAGTATCATCATCACCTTGCCTTGCTAACACCGCTCTTTCTCAGGAATCTCAGATATTTCCTGCACTGGGGATCCAGAGAATTTCTCATTAAAACGTTGCTCAAGACCCATTTTGGCTAAAAACATCTTGATTTATGGTGACTTAAAAATATTTGACTGTTTGTTGAAGCGTTAAAAAGTACTAAGAGTTTTGTGGGCATGCATGAAGGAAGGAGGAAGAGTGGCTTTTTATTTAATATTAGCAAGTTTGGTGTTGGGATATTTTTAATAGTAAAAATGTTAAAATCAGGTAATCAAACCAAATATGGATGAAAATATAAGTGACACCTCTCCTTTCTCTTCCAGACCCAATTTTTCCCATAAGTGAGTATGTCAGAAGGCCAAGGCTTGCTCAGAAGGCCTGTGCAGGGCACTACCAGCAGCCCTGGAGCCCAGCTGTATCCTGTGGGAGAAGGGGTGGTGGAAGGGGTGTCCCACCTGGGACAGAGATGCAGGGGGTCTGCTGGCGTGGTGCAGGTAGTGGTCGTGCTGGGCTGATGCAGAGTGGCATGGCCATCCTTGTCACGTTGAAACAAGTGTGTGGGGTGAGCGGTGGGAAAGGCACAGCAAGGATGGGCAGTGGCTTTGGGTCGCCATGGCCAGAGGTGAGTGTGGCACTGGACAAAGCATGGGGGACCAGAAGCTGTGGCTTCCTGTCATTGTCTTCCCTTTCCTCTTCCACATATCTGTGTCCATCCATTTTCCATAAATCTTTCTGTCCCATCCTGTCTGAGCAATGTGGTGAGTGTAGGTGGGATGACCATCAGGGTGCTCTGTGGCTCAGCTCTGCACACAAGCTCTTCCCGCTGCCAACTTTGGATGCTGTGGCCCCAGCACAGCCTCCCCAGTGCAAGAGGACCTTTTCAAGCACTTTTCTCCCCATCCCAGTTTGTTAAGCCAAACCCTTTTCCCTGGATGAGGCAGGCACAGTTAGGGACAGAGCAGTCTAACTCAGGGTGTGAGACGGTGTGATGCAATGCACTGCAGAGCATAACCAGAACACAAACAACTTTTCATTATTTTAATTAATCTGATTTGCCTCCCCTCAGTCTCCCTTCCCCGACAGGTTTCCCTTGCCACAGGAGTCACCTGACAGAGTTTCATCTCCAGTTTGTTAGAAATAGGAGTAGGTGATATGCTTTGGATGTATACTTTATTCAGTAAAAATGGCCGTAGAGGTTAGCTAAAACTATTCACAGCTAAATATGGAAAATTATTTTAGCCATGAGAAACTGCTGAGAAGGTTGAAGCTCTTCATCTCAACATTTCTAGAACAAAAAAAAAAAAAGATTTTTACCTGCAGAAATTGTTTCTAATCAAGAATTTTAAAAAGAGAAACAAAACTTTCAATTTCTGCTTGAACAAAATGTTCAAAACATTTGACTTAGCTGAAATAATTTTTTAGTGAATGCATTTTCATTCTGGCTTCCCCCCCAAAAAATTGAGGGAAAAGTCTTTACAATGGCTTTGCTAATGCAAATTGCTGGGGAAGAACTTGTAGGTTGAGATAAGAACAATTTAATAATTGAAATAAAATAATAATGATATTAAAATAATAATAATGATAACAATAACAGAAATAAAATATTCAAATGAGTGCCACAGAGTGCAACTCCTCACCACCTGCCCCCCTAGCCTGTCCCCTTCCCAGATAACAATCCCGGAGGAGCAATAGTTCCAAACCGAAACTGCAATCCCAGAAGAGCGAGAGCCGGAGCGAAAGCCAGAGAGAGACAAAGGAGGAAGAGCCCCTCACTAATATACTGGACATGACTGGATATGGTATGGAATATCCTATTGGCATATCCAAAAGCCAATTTAGCTTATTAATTTAAATATTCCTCACGCCCCCTAGATCTTACACCTGTAGACTAACAAAACACGAAGTCCTTCACTTCCAGTAACAAAAATTAAAACACTGGGATGTTATCACTGTTTCTCACATTACAAATCCCAGGCTGAAAGCAAAACACAGCACTATTTTAGCTACTAAAAAGAAACCCAGCTCTGCCCCAGCTAAAAACCAGGACACTTGGCTGTCACCAAATGGAGAAAATCCCCTGTCTTGTGATCTCAGTGTAATGAGGCTTCTTAGAAAAATACAACCTTTTGAAGTTTCTACTACTAACCATCCAGAGAGCAATCATACCCGACAGAAACCCTCTGTCTTTTGTTAGTTTCCTGTAGCATCATTACTCACCACTTCTGGAGTTTGTTTACCCTTTTCATGTTCAGGACTTCTTTGTTTGAGGCACTTCATCATTGTGTTTCATGTGCTTGAAAGTATTCAGGCAGGATTGAAGCTGAACGGTGCTAGTTGTTTCATAAACAACTCGGGGAAATACCTCCCTGTCTCTTGACAGGTTTGCCATTTAATCTGAAGCAAGATAGGACAAGTAAATATGATGAGCTGAGAGAGGGAAGGCCACATAAAAGGTGTACGGCTAATGTCCTTGTAGAACATCATTTACCCTTCGACCCTCATAAAATATTCCCAGAAAACCCACACATCTGACTATCATTCAATTCAACCTTTAATGGTTGCCAAGCTTTTTGGAAGGTTAAAATAGTAGAGAGTCCTGAGGAAAGATATGTTTCTGCTGGAGTGTATTCATCTAACCATGTACTTCAAGTGCTTAAGGTTTGGGTTTTTTCATGTTTTATTTTTTCCTAGATTGATCTAATTTGGGGACAGGATTCTCCCTGCCTCATCAGAAAGAAGCTGGCACATTTAGAGGCAATTGTCTAAATAATAAATACAGTAACAATTATAGCAAAGCCCCTTCTGACTTTGACTTGTCATCAAACTGGGGTTATATGCAGTAACTGCATCTCAGTACTCGAAGCTGCCAGACTTTTCCAGTTCTAGCAGTCAATCTGTCCGTCTTTATTTCCCCCCCTGTAAATGAAACACGGTAAGACAGTTTTTGTATTCCACTGTTTCCAGGGAAACATTATCTCAAGTAACAGGGTCCCTCCAAGTGGGCCCTTGCTGGCCTTAGTGAAGGATGGCGCTACCAGGGTAGCTTAGTTTCTTTCTCTGTGGCAGTGGGTGCAGTTGAGACATTGACTAATATGTGGGGCAATCTGAGAATAAATGAGGAGGGGTGAAGGAGATTCCATCAGATTTTGGGGAAAACAAACAGAACTACTGGTGTAAAAAAGTATACATGTTATGCAGTAGATAGTTTTAAACAATATTCTTTTATTCACAAATCACACACAATCAAATAACACAACCTGTTATATGCAACATTAAAAAAGTTATCAATGCTTGTTTTCTTTTGCTTGTGCTTTTGGGGTTTTTTATTAAAAAAATTGAGACTCGGCCTAAATATGCCTTGTGTTAGCACAAGTTTATTACAAACACATGAAAAAGTTTATGTGAATGTGCCAGTCCTGGTGGCATGATGATTGAGTATACTTAACAGGAAAGAGGACAAAATACATTTTTAGATGTACTATACTCCCCATAAAGATGAACACAAGCTGAAGAAGTCATGGCAAATGCTGAACTTTAATGAACTGAATTTTAGACGTCACCCACAGAACACAGTTCTTTACTGGTGCTTGGCAGTAACTATGTAATGATGACTAGGGTGGGCTAAGCTGTGCTCCTTTTGGTTTGAGATAGTTTTCAAGGACACTTAATGTGGGGGCTTTGGCCCATGGTAGGTGGCACTTCTAGGCTCCTTCTGTGCTGAACATTTTCCTAGTGCTAGCTGGTGTGCAGAGCAGCAGCGGGGCACTACTGCCCTGGTGTTCTGAGAACGATCTGCCACTGCTGGATGGCTGGAGGGAGAATGAACATGGGAAGCCTTCACAGGAAAGCTAGGCTTTCTGGAAGAAAGCAAGTCTCTGGCAAAGCAGTGAGACAGGGAGAGGTTTAATTTGCTGGAAGAAGTGTTTTCAGAGAAGCTGGTTTGGGTTTTGCAGCTTTTCATAATATCCTTTCTCATGGAAGCCAGGGACAGCTTCTGGGGTCCACAGACCTGCTGCTGCTTTCATAGCATGACCCGTCTGGGCTTTTCAAGTTCAAGGAGTTCAATTGCTTTCCCAGGAGATATGGCTAAATGGCCTAGCTGTAAAAGCTAACAAAGGTTTATCCACTGAAAAATGGAATAAATATGTATGAGTAACTAACATCATATAGGCAAGTGCAGTATGTGAGTTAGGAGTGATAGCTTAAGTGTCTAAGACAAAAAGAGAAATTGCATCATCAAAGCTTGATGATTGTCAGAAGAAAAAGCTACTTTTGACTCTGTAAGATTGAACTGAAATGCTGAAAGCAAATAGAATTTTCTCACGATTCACTGAAATTTTTGCTTGAATTCTTTCCAATCTTCTTACCATGAAGCAATATCTAATGTATTTAAATACCTACAAATATATATTTTATAAATATAAAACTATATATCAATTTAAGTATACTAATATATCTTGCAAAGTGCATGTGTTCCTCTCTTTCATAAATGGGGCAGGTTAGTAATTTTCTTAGACAAAGCACAACCATAACTCTATTTATTTGTGAGGAACAATTAAGAAGTGATAGGTGCAAAGATTATTTAACGATGGTGGATGCAGATAGATTTTTCAGAATCAATATATATTATTACACTATGTAACTAATGTATAAGTGTAAAATAATTATAGCAAGGTACTAAGATACACATACACACACACACACACAAACAAAAAGAGAGAGAAAAAAAACATTAAAATATAACACTGGAAGAGTCCCAAAAGGATTGGCATAAATTAATGGAAAAAGTTGTTTCAGGTCTCAAAATACATGTAAAGTAAGAAATTGAAGAAAACAGTCAAGTGAGTCTTTATTGGGAACCCTATTTATTCCAAGTAAAACTACATTACTGAATATTAAAAAGTAAATCACATTACAGATGTCTCTTCCCACTGCTTTAGCATCATAAAAGTGGCCTATTAAAATTTTGGGTTTGTATTCAGTGTTGCTGGTATACACTTCATTCCCAGTAAATAAAACACATGTACTGGGTTTATAACCAAGACCATTAGTGCTATTTAAAGTGATAGTTGTTTGGTCAAGTTTCCTCTGAAGCAATACACGCACTACATTGCCAGGTGTGTGTTCATATGAATAGCAGATGTGAAAATGGGAACTCCACTTACCATTTTTAGTGTGGTTCCATAAAAAACAGGCGATGTATGGGATTGTCAGAGACACAATTTATTCTGATCCCTGAAATGTTAACTCCTTCTTTAAAATTCCCCTCATGCCAGCCAAGAGGGAAAAAAAAAATCCAGATTCTGCTAATTCACTCATTATTATAAGCCATTTTGGATGCTTCTGCAATCTGAAAACTCCTTTTGTGCCTGACACATTCAGGATAAATAATTCCTGTTCTCTGAATGTTTGTCCTTCACTCCAACCTTCTTGCACTGCTAACATGTAGGAGAAGAAACTTCACCCTCTTGTGCTGCAGAGGTCCTTCCTCTTCCTTGAAGCACTTCTTGTCTGCAAGAATGCACTCCCCAAGAATGCCTTTCTGGACAGGACCTCCAAATATTATTTGCAGGGCTGATAATCTAGCAGTCTCTTTAAGAAAGGTGAAATATTTAGAGTGGCGCTTTCTTCACCTAATGTAAATGTATAATCTGAACAAAACCCAAGACTCCCCATTTAGATTTCTGGCAAGAAATAGGTGCTTCCCTGGTGTAGTTCGCTACTCTTGGTGGACTCAATGATCTTAAAGGTCTTTCCAACCAAAACTATTCTATGATTCTGTGATTCTCAGACAGACATCTGGAAACAGATGAGTCATATCTTAGAGGTGGTTTAAAAGCAATCCGATGGATTGCTGCAGTTCTAAATGTCTGCAGTTGAGTGGTGAGTGTCCCATGGTAGTGCCTGTTCCCCCTTGTGCATTCTCTGGGAATGTTCCTGTGGTGGATCAAATACTGAGAGTATCCTTTCACAACCAGGGGTGAGCTTGAACAATTATTTCCACAAAATAAACCATATTCAGGTCATTCTTTCAAACCTCAAGGACCATAAAATAAGGAACTATTCTAGTGGTGATTAACTGCAAGGTGGTTTTGCTTTGGACTACATAGGAGAAGGCAGTAATCACAGATAACATTCATCATGATTAGAAAGAAATAAGGGTGTTACCTCTATGCAAACAGCAGAGCAAGGAAATATATAATGGTCAGTTCAAACAAGTCCACAATATCTATTTCAGTTCAAACAAGTTCACAAAATCTATTTGTTGAGCTAACCTGACTTTAAAATATCTTTCTGTGAAAGCATTCAGTAAAATAAAGATTGGCGTCTTCAGGAAAATTACAGGAAGGCTTAGTGAGTTTGCTTTGGAGCATGTGATACTGATGTCGTTGGACTGGCTGGGGATAACTAGAGAGGATGTGTGAGCTTCCTAGAGGGCACAGCAAATTATTGTTTCCAGACGGAAAGACATGCTTCAGAAAATAGTTTCTGGACATAACCACTGATGAGCCAGGTAGGCAATAAATGCTAAAATGAGAAGAGGACTACTAGGGTCTCAGGTAGATAAAAGCTGCCTGCAGTTTAGATGACAAAGCACAGCACAGAGGCAGATGGAAGCAATCCAGTGTAAATGATTTATTTACTGAGAGCAATGACCGGTCTTTTGCTGAGAAATTTTTGTTAATTTTAGAAAGTAATCCTTTTGCATTGTTATTGCTTTTGGTACTTCCCCTCTCAACTCTCTCTCCTTTTGCATTGTATCACGTGGAACAGCATCTGCTGTGTGTGCTAGGGAAGGTGCTTGAGAAGGAAAAGTAGCCCAGGCAACTGTAAGAGAACAGTCAGGGAGAGCTAAAATCCTGGAAAATGTTAGGGCAATGGGAAATCTGTGATAAGGCTTATAGGGCAGCTGGAGGTTGATGAAGAATAGCAAGGCAAATAGATTCTTCTACCTTTGCATGGAAAACTATCAGTCCTTTACAATTATCTAAGGATCAGGACTTAACAAAATAAGCTCCTCAAGTATATTCTACAAGAAGCTACATATATGCTGTCTGTGGCCTTGTTGCCTAGCTATTTCTCTTCTTGCCTAACTATGCTGAAGATCTTAGAAATACCTTAATGTCTCAGACATGGAGATGTGTTTTACAGAAGTCAATTCTGTCCTACAAGCAGAAGTATGGATACATGGAAAGAGGTCAAGTAATATATTGACTTTCATCTATTATCTTGACTCCTTCATGTACGGTTTGGATATAGCTATATCCAAGCTGATTGGATATAGCTGATTGCCAAGCCATGTTTCTCTAGTATAATCCAAATCCATTTGCAAACAGAAGAGCTTGGAAATACCTTGGAAAAGCTGTCACTTTATTTCCATTTTCAACAAGACACAGCCATGGCTCCAGTTAAATTGTATGAACTCTTCTGCTTTTGGTTGTTTCTCCTTAGAAAAAATGAGTTCCCTGGGTAGAGCATGCATGGCAGCAGGCAGTTGGTGAGCCCTTTAATGAAGGCAGGGCTGGAGCATTTCTATAACAAAACTGTTCTTCATGGAAGGGAAGGCACAAGCTTCATCCAGAGAAGATATTTAACCCTTGAAATCCAAACTCCATCAGCACTAGGTCATCAGCTGTCCTACTGATATATGTGTGGTAGGATCTAGCAGATCAATATCGGGCTTTTTTTTTTTTTTTTTACTGGTGTTACAAAGGCAGCTATTTTCCTAGAGCACACACAGTCCACTTGAAGCCCTCCAGCAACGTCAGGTGAACAGACTTTAACAATCCTGCATAGTTTCTTAACACTTCTCTTACTAATTAGGTAAAATCACTGACCATTAACATTTAAATAGGCCTGCTGCTAAGTGTAGCAGGAGTTTTCCTAAAGCTCAGTAAGACATGAGCCCTGGGAGCTCTTCCTCAGTCAGACACATGCCCACTTGCAAACACCCAAGTCAAGCAGTACAACGTGTGTTGATGGTAGCCAAGAAGGGACAGGTTAGGTATTGTCTGCCACAGGTTGCTTAGCAGAACTTTGCAAACTCTCTGAATTTTAATTAAACTTATAAATCTAATCCAAGTAAAAAATAAATTAAAAGACACATTGATGTATTATTTCAGCTGACATTAAGAAATCCTCCAATTGTTCTTTTCTCCCTACGTTTTTAGAAAAAGATTGTTTCTAAAAGTACAAGGGTTGTGAATTGCAATTTTAATGACAACTTTCCTTCTTGCCATACAACCAGCATTATTAAATAACTTCTTTATGAGGATGTGTACTTTACAGGTTTTAGATTAATATGAATTAAAATTTTATAGGCTACAGAGGAAAGCAGACACCTGGGAAAAAAACCATGATGATAAACATTATATTAATGTACTGTTTTGTAAACAGCGTTATTCCTAAATTGTCAACAGGTATTCAAACTGAAATAGCACATCTGGGAATGGGAAACATCCACATCCACTGGGGCTGGTGCATTCCAATGATCATACAAACAAGAGGACAATTAACTCTTTGAGGCCATAGGAATAATAAGGTCCTATGCCCTCTAGTTCACACACTTCTGTGAACTACTTATCCCATCTCTGGGGCTTCAGTTTGCACTGGTAATTAACATTTTAATTAGACTTATGATTGCAAAGTTTAATCAAATTTAACAGCTAAGTATGATACTACAGTGGAGTCAAGTGGTTAAGACACTAAATTCTTTCTTCAAAATCACTTATTAATGCCTTATCTGTAGTCTTCACTCTCTATTTTAGGACATCATACCTCAATAATTCCTTAAGAGGCTTAGATCAGTGCTGGCATAAAGCAAATATATGGGATAAGTGCTTCTAGTCTAGTCAAGAGTGAGGCCTTTGGTGTTCCCTGACAAGCATGAGCTGATATGTTTCCTTCATCACTATCCTCACAACAGTCATCTTAGGGGTGATGTCCCCAGTAGCAGCAGCAGTGACTCACCACGTTGTGAGCATGTTTGGAGAGCACTACCCTCTGTAAGTCTTTTTTTTAAACTCCGGTACCTGAGACAGATGGCAGCACAGGACAGAGGGATGGGGCCAACAAATCCTCTGCTCTTAAGATGTGTTCTCATAGGCATTTTTTTTTTTTTTTTTTTTTTTTTTTTTTTCTGACAGAACTAATTCTGATCTCCAGATGAGTCTAGGGTCTGGTGTTGAAAAGGTGCTTTTAACATGCATTTGTCTCTGAATTTAGGTCTCCTTTTTATCTCCAATTAAAAGCATCTTCTTTGCAAGCTGTATGGGCATATCCAGCTGGGAACATAATTTTGGACAGTCTGAAATAAACCATCAGAGTTTGTTATTAGTGCCTACAAGCTAAATGTATTAATCTATTTATATCTCATGGAGTCAGTAAAGTCACCCAGTTCAGCCTGTCGTTTAGCAAGCATGCAGTAGTGTGCTTTTTTGTCTCTCTCACAGGTGGCTGGGATTTTGCTCCGTTTCCTTGTTCACCATCTCTCTTGCTTTTTTTTTTTTTTTTTTTCTCAGATATGCAGATGATATTCTAAACAGGGCTGTGATATGAGTGGCTTTTAATGCATTTGTGTTGAGATAAATCAGTAAAGTATGTTCTCACATTACATAAAACCTCACTTGCAAACTGAAGTAAATCAATGCTATTTACTTCAATTGTGTTTTCTTTTTCCCCTTTTTAATCACGTAAGAGCAGAGGTCGCTCCCGAGGCACATCTGTCTGGCACTGATCTTTCCCCACTTGGCTGCCACAGCTCAGAGCACTGCACACACTCTCACTCCTTCACAACATCAGCACCTGCTCCTCTGTTCCCAACCAAAACTCATGTCTACTTTTCACTAAGGAACGCTGCCAAGCATTTTACTTCAAGACCTTTATCTGTTTATCCTTAATGTACATAGCTGGTACTGAGTCTGTCTCGCTATTGCAGCATGAGAATGGTCTACATAAACAAGGGTGAGGAACATGCCAAAAGGGACACAAGTGTAGCCACTTTTCTTTCCATGGTAGGTGATGTTGACCTCTGAAAGAGCAAATAAGGGGCGACACAAGTCACAGAACTTATTTTTCTAGGCTGACCATGCTGCAGTTCTTTCAACACCTTCCACATCAAATAGTGCATATTTCCTCACTCCTCTTGCCCCTGTGCTAGTAAATAATTCCAAGTTGGTGGGAAGGAAGCATGTTTTGGATTCCTCTCCATTATTTGTATGGACGTGAATGCAGTATTTTCCACAAAGATGCTCCATTAACTAGCCCCAGATGTTACATGATTCATTATGTTACAGAGCCTTAGCTTAATGACTGTTATCTCCTCTATTTATGTATTTAAATTAATTTCCCATTTTTACTTCATCTTAATTGTTACTGCAATAGATCATAACAAATTTTAATATTACAAAAATTATTATTCATTACAATTGCAATGAAACTCACATATATGTCTAACCCAAAACCGCAAAAATAACTTTTTTGCAAAAGATTTCTGGATTAAGAAGGAAGATTTTTTTTTTTCAAAACTGAGAATCAAACTCTACTGCTTGTAATTGTTAACTCCAGTACAGAAACAAAATGGGGAAAAGGGAGGTAATTAGAATCCACACTGGGCTCTAATTGGGAATGTAATGGGGCAGCAGCTCCTGCAGTATCTGCCTATCATGAGAAAGTGAAGAGGTCACACAAGAGGGGTGCCTCCACAAGTGATAACTCTTCTTGTAATGGTCCCTGAGAAAAACTGTATGAGGGAGAGCAACTGTATTTATTTTGGCAAAGCTGAGGCCAGAATTTATTTTCTTTTGTGTGTTTTATTCCCCTCGTGGATCCCGATGCCGGAAAACAATTGAAATGAGCAAACAAGGTAGTCATTACTGTAAGTTTTGTCCGCTACAATTGAGTGGAGTTATCTGGAAAATATAAAGTACTGCAGGTTGCTCCAGGCCATAAATCCTAACCGAAAGCCACGTGCAAAGCCTTGGAAAATTAAAATGCTGCAATTTGGCTTAACCAGCCAAAAAAAGCAGCTGCTGAGTCACTCTGACTACACAGTACATGCTCTTCAAGTGTTGAACAATGTATTGTAGCACCCTGAGGAATATATCAGAGGAATAACCAATTATTAAAACACATGTATAAACGAGTTCTGCCAACACTTCAAACAATCTTTAAAATTATTCATAGAATCATAGACTCATTTAGGTTGGAAAAGATCCTTAAGATCATTAAGTCCAACTGTTAACCTGACACTACCAATTCCACCACTAAACTATGTCCCTAAGCACCACATCTAAAGGATCTCATAATGAAAATAACTTTTTAAACTACTCCCCTGCCCTCCCTCCCCCCCATGAAAAGCTATTTACATGGCTGATGTGAGTCCACTCCAAAAGAAGCCATCCTAACTCCCCCACAAGACTTTTGAAATTACTCTGACGGATGCAAAGGGCGATTAAACTCTGTTAGGTCAGCAATTGAAAAATACTAAACAAAACAATGGTATCTTTTATGTCAGTTTATCTCTATATGGAAAGCTTGCAACTATTACAATTATTGTCTGAAACAGAATATTGAATCTCCAAGAAATGTGTGAAGCAAAGTAATTTTAGAAATGTGACATAACATCAGGAAAAAAACCAACAAACTCAACTACTCTCTAAATTTAATACAAATGCCTTTATTTGGAATCTCAGCAGTCAGTAAGAATTGTGAGTCATCTTTAGTTAGGAAGACTTTATGGCTGTATCTGGCTATCGAAGAAACCCAAAGGGCAACTGCAAGTACCAGCTCACTGCTCATCCATGGTGCTTAATCACTGTCAAACTCTGGCACTGCCTTGGTCTATGCCACCTGGTATGGGACAGGGTTTGTGGGGACAGTGAGGGCAGGGTGCTCCACCTAAGCCGTGATGAGGAAGAGATGACTCCAGGACTGGCTCACTCCAGATTACATGATCCTCGCAACTGCTCAGCAGATTCAGCCCCTGGGACTGCCCCATGCATCTTCCATGACCCACCCTGGGGCATGCAATGCTCACCCCCAGAGGTGTGTGGGGTAAGCAGGTACAGCAGCCGGACTGTAATACATGGTCTCTGCTCCATCAGCACACACACAGCCAACCTGAATTCTTTGTAAGGTTTTCATGTCTTCCCTGCCTCCTCACTGCCCTGCCCCCCACTCCCCCCCCTCCCCCCAAAAAAATCTGCAAACAGTACTAATTAGAGACTTGTGCATTTACAAGGGCGTAGTAGTGTCCTTCCTTCGCCAGTAACTGGCTGTGGGTGCCCTGCTCAACCACTCTGCAGTTCTGGATCACTGCAATGATGTCTGCACTCTGTACAGTTGTCAGGCGGTGAGCAATGACGATGCAGGTTCGACCTTGCCGGGCGTTATCCAGAGCTTTCTGGACAATCTGCACACAGATGTCGTGAAAATGCTGTTAGTACCCAGAAAGCCTTCACTTGGCAAAGGAAACATTTGATTTCTTACTCTTTGTTATCACCTGACTATATCTCCCATAGATATAGTCATCAGTGCACACACAAGACCATTACTCAACAAGGTTCCTCATTGAGTTCACTGAGACAGATTAAATGAGCATAAGACATGGAGAAGTGGGTTCTTGGGCATCCAGTTTGGGTCAAGTATCTACCATAAAATACAGCTATTAGGAAGATAGCTAGAGTATCAGCTCTCCATGGTGTTTTCTGGTTGAAGTTTTGGGTTCTTCTATTTGTTTATCTAGTAGATACACACAGCTTCTTAGTGTCACTCAATTCACAACTTCCAGCTATAAAAGCTATCGTGATACACCTGCCCTGTTATTTCACAGCTTTTGAGCATTTGTAATGTTTGGACTGATATTATTCTACAAAAAGCAGTGAGTCATGTACACAGACATATCTATTTCACACAATAATCATTACTCACCTTTTCACTTTCTGTGTCAAGAGCAGAGGTAGCCTCATCCAGAAGCAGAATGGCAGGATTACGAACCAGAGCACGAGCAATTGCTATTCTTTGTTTTTGACCTCCAGAAAGTTGTGTTCCTTTCTCACCTACCCGGGTATTATATTTCTGGATGTTAAAAATTAAAAAGAAGCCCTGTGAATACTCTTAGAGCAGGAAGATTAGAAAAGTAAAGTTTTATGCATGGCTATAAAAATGTTTAGATATTTCCATCTTGAAATACAAGAATAGTGCAAGCGGTTTTATTAGAGCTAAGGTTTTATAAACCTCTCTAGTACAAACAGTTATACATACAGTCACACATATTTATATCTGGTCTGAAAATTTACTTCCCCTAAGGCTGGAATAGGCTTGAATAGCACCACCAGTTATACAGGGATAAGTTGTCCACAGACATCTGGCCATGAGCATATAACCATAAGAGTAACTACAGATTTAATATTTACTGACATATACATGAAGAACTTTTCTTGCATTACTTATGAATAAAGAATCCTGAATGTCATTAGTAGTAATGAAGATGAAACATTTTTTAGCATCATTACATCATTTTCGAGTTACACAGAACTAACAAACTATCAAAGCATTTTTCCTTATTAGAACCAAATTCTTGGCAGGCATAAAGGTCAAACGCCATGTCATTCACTTTTGATTTATTGCCTCTTCATGTTTGTTAAGAAACACTCTCTATGCATGCCCATCCAATTAGAAATAGAGAATTTGGTTTTACTGAATTATTTTAGAAAAAAAAATATTCTTAGAATAACTTGAGAAGTTTCAGTTGTCAAAGGAAAAAAAAAAAAATAAAAAAAGGTATGAGGACCTGTTTGTCCATAGAGCATTCTCTTATTTTTTCCCCTCATATTCTGCTTTGTCTACCACTACATTAATTGGAACATTGACTTTTTTAACAAACTAACCAGATTTTGAAGCTTGCAACACACTTAAATTTTTAAACATAAATTCTGTATATGTTCCTATTAAGGGAAACGTTGTGGTGGTTTTTTTGTTTGCTTGTTTGTTTGTTTGTTTGTTTTTTTTATTTGATCTATGTAAGCAAGGATTCCCTATATTTCTACATGTCACTCCTAATACCCAATCTCACTGTGAAGAGAAGATCACTATCTCTTACCTCTGGTAGTTTTTCAATGAAAGTATGAATATTTGCTGCTTTAGCTGCTTCTTCAATTTCCTCCTGACTAACCATCCTACTGTTGTCTCCATATCGAATATTTTCAGCAATGCTGCAGTCAAACAAAATAGGTTCCTGTGACACCAGGCCCAGTTTGGACCTCAGCCATTGTAAATGCAAAGATTTGGTATCAAATCCATCTGCTAACTA
The DNA here is from genome assembly GCF_000700745.2 of Antrostomus carolinensis. Lineage (NCBI taxonomy): Eukaryota > Metazoa > Chordata > Aves > Caprimulgiformes > Caprimulgidae > Antrostomus > Antrostomus carolinensis. The sequence continues at coordinate 110,016 of NW_010340607.1, read as the reverse complement.
GAAAAAACAACAGAAAAATGACGCCAAGTTGACTACAGAGCTTATCCACAGACACAGACTGTAAACAGGAAACATGAATTGTAAGAGGAAGTCTGTTACATGTTAGATTCCCAGCTGAAATCAAGTAAATTTTGCATGCAAAATGGAAAAGAACCAGCAGTATAACTATTTCATTAGTTTTAAACTTTGTGTGTGTTTTCACTTCCATTTTCCAGCAGATAGAAACATAGAGGGCAAGTCACAGGCAGTGATTCCAGCAGTCCTTCCAGCCCTACTGAGCAGAAGCAGCACCAGGAACCTCACAGGAAAGCCTATCCCTAAGAAGCTGAACACAGCAATAAATATTCTCATCTGTATGACTTTAACTCAATCTTAAAACCTCCAAGAAGGTTTCTTTGGACTTTCCTATACCTATTAATGGGGACTGCATCGAAAAATCCATTGCAACCCTCCAACGGTGACGCAGTAGCACCCCTGTAGGATTACATTTGTATTATCATAGAATCATAGAATGGTTTGGGTTGGAAGGGACCTTAAAGATCATCCAGTTCCAACCCCCCTTCCTTGAGCAGGGACACCTTCCACTAGACCAGGTTGCTCAAAGCCTCATCCAACCTGGCTTTGAAAACTTATCTGAAGGATGTAGCTATGTCTCGAATACGTGAATTCATATTAATGATATGACAATCAACACTAATGTTATGCCCCTGTGCGAGCAGGCTGTGAGCAGCTTTGGGGAGCCAATGCAGTCCAACGCTGTCATTCTCTTCCCCAGTGAGGTCTGTGCTCTGAGTCAGCACACTGTGCCAACACGGGTGCCAGTACTGGCATGTGTGGCTAATGCACAGGGCAGGCGATGAGACGGGTCTTGCATTTGATTACAGCTTCAGTGGAGCCACAACCTCAGTAACCCACACATCTAAAAAATGCATATCTCCAGAGATATTTCCAGGACCATTTATAGCTGCTGAAACCTTGGAAGATAAAGAGTTCTGTAGATTTAATTGTTATTAATAGCCACACAAATCTGTTTTTACCACTTGTCCTTCCACAGGGTCATAAAATCTCTCCAAGAGCTGAATGGATGTGCTTTTGCCACAGCCACTGCTTCCTACTAATGCCAGAGTCTGTCCTTTATTAACCTTCAGGTTGAGTCCTTGCAAAACTTGAACTTCTGGTCTTGTTGGATATACAAAATGGATGTTTCTGAATTCAATGTTGCCTTCAAAATTGCTCTGAAAATCAATAGAGAGTTCACATGCTCATATTAGCATTTATTAGCTTTAACTAAAATAATACTTGTAACCCTTGGTTATTTAAATGACAGAGCTTTCAAATAAATTTGGTAGGGTGTCTTTGAAACTGCTTTTGAAGTTCTCCATATTGGATCAAGTGTAGTATCATTGTTTATGTGGTAATCTGCAGACGTAAGTCACCAGATCCTTCTGGAGAAAGAGTTTTCTGTATCTCTTGTATCTATTTTTCACTTCAACTTTGAAATGAGTATCTTTAGACAAATGAATAACGTTAATATTTTTCACTTCTGGCACATGTAATTGATGCACTTCTACTCTTGATATAACCTATAGCATTTGCTTCCCTGATCTCACCTTGTGGGTAGCACAATTTGAATGAATGTAACACAAGGTCAAGATCAGCCATTAGGACAGCAGAGCTAAGTTATTTGGTAGGTAATTTATAGGTGTGTAGGACAAGCTGTGTTTTAAACAGCAATGATAATTAGCAATTCTAGCCAGGTGGATTTCTAAGCACAAGCAGAAGAGAGGGGGCATATAGTAAGGCTATTCCCTCTCCTAAAGCTTGGGGTAGGAGCAAGCCTTATGTACATACCAGCAGCACTGCTAGTATAGTGCTCTCCCAGCAGCTGATAATCTAATTTAATGGGCTCAAAGCTTTGCTGAAGTCACAGGCATCACTGGTATTCGAGTCCAGTCTATACTAGAAATATTTTCATTTAAGTTTTATTTTACCAGGGACCTGCTGTAAAATCTTTCAAGGTTTGTGCTGGAGGGCTCTGGTTCAAGAACATACATATGTGTGCTGATATCTTTAAAGGCTGAAAATCCTGTGTATAAGCTTAAAGTTATAGAAACTGGATTATGGCTTCCTGAGTAGGGGCTACCATCTAAAACCTACACAGAAAGTTCATTTTAAACTTAGATGGATGTGCAAATGCAATCCTTCCACACCACGTAAACTGAAAGCATTTAATGGAAAACTTTGACAAGTTCTGACGTCGGTTTCCTTAATGACAATTTTGGTTTAGAGGTGATTTTTTTGGGATTTTTTGAGTGTCTTTTAAAAAAAAAATAAATTTATCCTCCTTGCTGTTCCCCCTCCCTCCCCACCAACTTTAGAGCAAAACAGTTTATTAATTAAGTTAGTTTTGTCTTCACAAGAGCACGTTTTAACTTGTAATAGTTTCCACAGTTGTAAGAGGACTGCTAAAGCAAAACTGTTCTGTCTCCGAAGGAAAGAGTCCCTCTTATCCACCTAAACAGTAGAAAAATGCACTTGTATTTTATTTATCCTATAAACCCTTACAGACCATGCAACTGTTAGTGGAACTGACATTGTCAGTCCTGAAACCATTTAAGATGAGGGTCAGTAGAATGAAAAGTATTTTTTCTTAGATAATTCAGAGCAAAACTACGTTTAAGGTTACACATTTCTGACTGAAAAAAAGAAATAATATGGTCCATGAATAAAAAAAAAAGAGTCAGTACTACTATTTTATATAATGTCTGTCTTTCATAAAACTGTAAAAAAAAAAAAAAGAATACAGTTGCAGACAATAAAACACAACTAATTTAGTTTTTTTCAACAGTGTTCTGGGAAAAAAAACCCAAACCAACCAACTAAAAAGCTACAAAACAACAACAACAAAAGAACCTTTACCAGTTTTTCACCTTCTTCACTATAACTGTCAATTTGAGGTTTTCTGTCCAAAAGTTGAAAGATTCTTTGAGCTGACATTCTAGCTTTGCCATAATCTGGTGCCAGGGAAGCGGACTGACCAACATTCATAGCTGCAAATATGACGGAAGAGAAGACTCTAAAAAAACAAGAGACAAAGCATCATTCATTTCAGGTAGAACAATGCATTGTTTTCCTCATATGTAGAACAAACCCTCAGAATAAATTTTTTTAGCATCTCTAGGTTATGACATTTATGGAGCTCCTCACCCCCCAAAACATCATCCAATTTTTGGAAGTTCTATTTGTTCCTATAACTACTTTATAGATGAGCAGTAGTGTCACATCACTTCTCTATGTAATACTCTCTGCCTCAAAGGAACATCAGACAGCAAAGACTTCTCCAGTGTAGGTGCATGAAGCATGGCCACACACTTGCTACTTCACTACCCATATATGCACCTTTCCCCAAAACAGCCCTTCTGCTCAAACTGCACTCCCAAACAGACCAAATTCCTGAATCTCTATGCCCCATCACCTCTGTAATTAGATTAAATAATTTGCATGCATTGAAATCATTATCCCATGTATAGATTTTTTTCTTTTAACATTTTCTAAAGTATACTCACATAAATACATTTTCAAAGTTGCTCAGACAATGGGCAATGAGCCATGCCCCAAATCTGAAGACTGCCGCGTTAATAAAGTAGTTTGCACATTGAGCTACTCCGTAGGTAAATCCATAGAAAGGGGCTTTTTTCAGAGAATCTCTGATAAAGGAAGAGACTTTCCATTAATAATTTATGAAACAGAAACAGTAGACACTGGCTGGGGGATGGCAAGATTTATAGGTTAATGTTTTCAAGCCATACAGCTCACCCCCTGAAAACACAACAAATCAGCCCAGAACACATACACATTCACAAACAACCCCTGCCAGACCCTAAAAGCACCCTGCATCATGACATGGAACTGCCCTGAGGACAGAAAGCAATGAGGTCCTTCATCCTCAGTTATGCTATCTTCAATCACTTCCTTTGCTTTCCTATAGCAGGCCAGGTCACTAGAGCAAAAAAAAAAAAAAAAAAAAAAAAAGAATTTGGTAACTATCACATATGACCCATTTTATTAAGAAAACAAGCAGGCTCCAGCCCAGCCTAAGAGCTGCCTGTGGGCTTCTGCCAGGTCTTCCCATCTGAGCAGAGATCTCTCATCCCGAGTCAGAGCAGGGACGTATTGCTGGGTATCCCCGCAGGGATTCATACTAAGCCTCTATTTCTCAATCCTTCCTTCTGGAGAAGTTTCATTTTGTGTAGCTAATTGAATGCACACTGAATCAGAGTCTGGAGGACTCTCTGCGCTCTTGGTTAGGATGCTCTCTGAGGAAATGGAAATCTCCTTTCTAGTCTGAGCTGTAAATCAGAGACCTTTGACAGTCCAGGCGAGCATCCTGCCTATATCTGGGGTATCACCAATTCACCAGACAATAAATTTTACCAATGTTTTGTCTGAGGATAAATTAAATAATGCATCATTTTCAATTCCTTGTTTTACATTAGTTACCTTGAAGGAAGAAAGAAACAGATTAGATTTTGGGCTATTTTGTTTAAATAAAATGCGAGATAGAAAAATCTGGCATCCCTGATGATTCAAATGTATCTCAGTGGAAACAAGTCAGTGGGATGTAGCGGGTCAAACAAGGGAAACATATGGAGTTCATTTCAAGGTTTCAAAGTCATTTAAGGGGAATAAAACTGGTTTATGTCACAAAGGGTGTGGTATGGGAGCTAACTGTCAGTTCCTGAGTTAACTAGTATCAATGCAATACACTGAAATTGAGTTAATTTTATGTATATGCCTATATTCTAGGCATACATAGGCAAATACAATTTTCTCTAATGCATATACAGATAATGCAGTTTACAAAGTATTTGCATAATGAAAAGGCAAATCCTGCAAATGTTTTTTAACTCTGCATTTAAGAATATACATTAAAATATAACAAGTGAACAAATTTCAAAACTATTTGAAATAGTTATTGATATCCTTCACAATCTTTTGAGTATTGGATAGTTTGCAAGAAACGTATTTACAATAAAATGTAAACACTAAAATGTACAAAGAAAGAATTATTAAAGAAAAAAGATCCCACCTATATGGACCATTCAAACTAGTAATGTATCTTTCATAAAATGCTTCTTCCCTGGTCAGTGAAGCTACTGTTCTTATGTTTTCAACCGATTCTGTTGAAATCTAAATTGGGAGATAAAACAAACAAGAGGTAATCCCTTACAACTGCAATCTACAACATATCTCCTAAACTCTCAATCTCTTCTCTAGCATTTGTTATTTTAGATCAGAAAGTGCTTGCTTAAGAGAGGAGATCAAGGTCTATTCACAGATGAAGGAAAGGCCAGACCAATGAGATTATTCACCCCAAGGCCACAAGATGAGGAGGGGCTAAAGCCAACAATGTATTTGAGTTCAGAACCTTGGGCTAGCCTGCAGGAAGCATCAGCAGCCCCTGCCCTAACCCGTGGGTTGTGATCCCAATGAACTAAACTCTATTTAATAAAACAGGAACAAACCCCAGTAATCTGGACACAGCTTGCACTTTTGCATGGCCTACTTTTGTCTCTTAGAAAAGCACTATCAGGTAAATGAAGGCAGTATCCTGAAACCCTTGAACACATCAATGGTTTGCATTTTATGATGGAATAAAAAATAAAATAGCGATGTCAGGGCTCGGTGGCTCGGCCCTGCGATGCTGCTGGCCACAGCACAGAACGGCCAGAGCTGTGCTGCCTGCTGAGGCACAAAGCACACGAGTGCCGAGGCTGCTGCTGTTACAGCTGTCCCTGACCAGAAATCCACCATGGAGGCTTTCAATGCATTTTTATAGCCTAATATACAGATGTTTTGTGTTATCTATGTTTTGCTTTTCTTGGGGATATATAAACATTCCCTCATCCCCCACCCTGTCCTGTCCTTTCCTCTCCCCCTTTAATTTATCTTGGATAATTGAGTCAGCTGTAATAGTGACAATGTTGCCCTTAAAAGTGATCTCACACCATAACCCTGTAGTCAAAATTGGAGAACTTACTCTTCCAGCCTCTTCCAAAGCTTTTTGATCTTTTGCAGCATGACCAGACACAGAGCTAACGCTCGCAGCATTTGTAGCAATAACGAAAGGAATGCAGGCCAGGATAAGCAAAGTTAACTGCCAGCCGTATACAAAAGCAATAATGATGGCAGTCACAAGGGTAAAGACAGTCATACTCATCAGTCCAAGGCGGCTTCCAGTTGCCTAAGAAAAACCCCCAAAACCCCAAATATGGGTCATTAGATTTTCTTACTTATATCACCACTTGAAATTGCTGTATAGTCAAGACTAGCAGTTCAGCTGGAAACCAAAACCACATGTGGTCACCTGTGTGGACACTATGCACCTTCATATGTAACTGTTCCTAGACCTTCCTTGTACCTGCCACTGTCACGATAGGGCAGGTTGGCTGTTGGGTTCCCAGCATTAGGCAAGAGTGGCTTCATTCTAATGACAGCCATGCATTGACAGCGGTGGACACTACTCATCCTCAGGTTCTCACACTGTTGCACCTGGGCTTGTGTTCTCAAGAAAAAAAACCAAAACAAAACAAACCCTAGATTTGGCCAACTTGCAGAAATAACGTATCTCAGCAGGGATAACAACCAGGAAAGATGAATTCATACTGAGGAACTCCTGGCTCCTCCCAGCCTGTGTAACTTTTTCATCAAGAACATTTTAAATGAGATGATTAGCACCCAGCATCCGGGTGGCCTCTGATCTGCAGCAAAAAAGATCAGAAAACAGCTCTGTGGAAATAGTTCATTTTCCAAAATTTGGCTTGATGGAAAAAACAAAAATCCTTGGGTGGGAAGCAAAATTCTTCTCTCTTTTGCCAAAGACTTTCCTGCCCTGAAAAGACTTTTCTCGTTCAATAAAATTTAAAATAGTAATAATTAAACCAATGCCAAGGTGGATTATTGCCATATGTTCCAGGGGCTGCACATAAAGATGGATTTGGAAACTTCAGCCAACACAGCATGAGGCATGGTACTTACTTACTGACACTCTCTAGCACTCCAGAGAACACAATAGCTTTGGAGAGCAATTCATGCCCTTAGTTGGCTTTTGTAGTTAGGGGACCCTGTGCACCCCTCCTTTCTACTGCCCTGACAAGGTGATATAGTTCAAGGTCACTGAAACCAATTGGAACAATAAAAATTACTGTTTTGTCAAAGACTATTTTCTCACTACCAGCCCATAAGGAAGGAGGAAGAAATAAAAGTTTACCAAGACTGAAAAATGTAGGGATTAAAGGATTTTTGATGTACAAATCTGAAGAACACAAAGATATTTTAAAACAAACCAGAAATTTTTTATCCTACAAGTCCTGCAGTGTTTCTGTTTTTGTTTTTCCACGGAGAAGGGAAGAAACAGAGAGACATTTGGCAGATAATCAGGGACTGCTGATGAGGTGAGCTGCCGTGGAATTGCATAGAACTTGCCATATTCTTCTACCAATGTCCAACATCCACCTCTCCCATACCAGTGTCTTTAGTCATTCCCTCCCTTGGCCATTGCCCTCCCTGGTGTTCTTTACTAATGCTGGGCCATTTCTTACTGTTTGTCCTGCTTGCATGTGAAGCACATTTGGTGGCAATCGGAAGTAGAATTCTCTGCACTAAAGGCAGTGAAAGTTTATATCATCTGCAGATGCAACTTCTTCATGATACTCAGGTGACACCTGAGTATCATAGGGCGTCAAAACCTGGGGTTCACTGATTCTGTCCCCACCATATGCAGATTTCACTTTGCATGGTGAAATGGTCTGCAGTTACTATATACTTAGCTTAAAGACTTGCAGGAAGAGAAGTGAAAGGTACATGAACATCTCCTGGATTTTTCATAGTTCTCAAATTATCAGCTGGGAAGCCATTTCCAAGGTGTCAACAGCATGCTACCTAAATGCATCTGCCAGTCTGTGGGGTAAACTTACTACCTTGTGTTCTGAAATAATCTCAGTGTCCCTTGCCAATTGCAATTAATATTTTTAAGGAAAAAATATTTTAAAAAATACACAAAAAGAATTGTTATACCCCTTTGACTTGGGAAGCATCTGTGGCAAGCCGAGTTAGTAGAATGCCAACAGCATTTTTCTGATCATCATACCATCCAATCTCCTGCAAGAAAAGTCACAGTTACTAATTTTTGTTTCAAAAAATTACATGTTCTTATATTTCAGATTTATCCGGATTAGTAATAAAATTAGCAAACATTTCCAGCTCAGGTAACATACGGGGAAATAGAAGTACAAGTCACGTACTTCTACGTATATTTCAACTGCAATATTCTTCCTCTGTCGTCAGCATCTTCCATGTATACTAAACAAAAAGCTTTAAAAATATTATTCTGTTGTGAACCTCAAAATTGTTCACAATTGAAGTGTTATTAGCTGTAATGTTCTTCTGAACGTGCCATTTAGAAACTTCTATTATAAACCCCTTTTACTCTGCCCTTTCTCAGGCCTGAAGAGGTTAATATTCTCTTCTTACAAGTTACCTATTCCATTAACTGTAGAAGAGCAATTTCTCATCTGTATTTGTACATACAGAAAGGAAATGAGGCCCTTTTACCTCTAAAGGCTATGTCAGGTTTTATTTAATCATTAATTTTCCCTCTTCTGGTCCCTTTCAGATGTTTCTATGAACATGCAGGTTCTTGTCCCCAGTGAGTGTGTGGAGCGCAAGTTATGCGCTCTCAAAACTCCTGTGCAAGTAACATGAAATTGCACAAATTAACAGGAAGGGTTTAATGTAAGTAACTTTATTCTTTTCATGTGTAATTCTTGATGCAGTAGGGCAATTTGATTTTTTTTTCAGTAAAAAAAATAAATATCAGATTGTCTACTTGCTATGGATTTTGGTATGCAGATTTAAATCTATAAACCTAAACAGATTAGACTTAAATCTATATATTACATACTTGCATCATGATCACCCAAGCAAGGGGAGATTAAGCTTTTATGATCATCCTTGCACACACAGACAGCTGCAAACTGTGTGCGTATTAGCATGTCAGAAGTATGCACATTTGCAATGATACTCAAAATTGCAGCTCCCTCAAAATTAGAATATTTGCAGTAGCAGCACTGAGCCAAATTGCACATGGGACAGAAGACTTTCAGAAAAAGTTGTACTTTTTCCTAAGCTAATGATAGAGGAGACATGGTTTTGTTTTCTCCAGACCACACAATTGAAACCCAATGTGTACCTTGTTAACAGTCTGCAAAAGTCATCTGGCTCTCACAATACCCTGCACAGTTCATACCTGCTGAAGTAATGCTCTGAAGGACAAAGAGCGCAGTCTCTTTGTTAGTATTTCCCCAGACTTCCCAAACATGAATCCCTGGGGAAGGAAAGAAAGTCACATTTTCTCATCTCATGCTTTAACTCTGTTTGTAAAGCTGCACAATAAATGCAACAACACCAAAGTGTCTCCCGCAACTCCCTGTGCATATGTAAGTTTTGGGAAAAGTGCCATTCACATTCCTGGAACCTGAAACTGTTTTCCCACAGAAAGGGAGCAACATGGCAAAGAAAGCAGGAACTTCATTGTAATCCTTATTCAGAAGCATCAGCAGTATCAGAAGATAAATCAGCCTATCTAGTTGTCCTCCCTACTCTGACTGCTACCAGGGGCATTCACTGACACCAGTCATACCAATGGATTTTATGATATGGACATCAATGTGCAGTGACTGTTTTCTGCAAGCTGTGGAACAGCCCTAAGAGGGTAGCAAATGATGGAATTTGTTTTATGGCATGAAAAAGACCATCTGCTATGGAAAGAGTCTATTTTATACTTATGTTGGCAAGAGTCTATAGACTGTCAATGAAAAATGTCAGTCTTAACTTTGACTTTTAAGGCCAGACCCTTAACTTTGATTTTTAAGGCCAGACTCTTAACTTTGATTTCTATCATGCCAAGTCCACATTGCCTTCAGTGGCTCATTTAAACCAACAGCAAATATAGACATCTTATGACACATGGTTTTTTATTGATGACATACCTCAGAAAGAACCCTGGCACTTCAGTGTGTTTTTGTAAGCTCTGATCAATGTTTTGCTTCTCAAACTACATTGATATGAGTTATACCTGCAGCCTGCTGGGGCATTAAGGACTTCTAACATTTCAATGTAGTGACACTTACTTGGATTATGTATGCTGTCAAGGTAATCACTCCAAGTAAAAGAAACATTAAAGAAAGCACCAAAGTGTTTTTATTCCTCTTTTCTGGATCTGTTTCTTGAAAAGCCTATGCAAGAAAAAACACAAATATGAGTAAGTAGACAATGACTGCCAGTTGCATAAGCCAGCCTTTCTCAAGAAACTTGTCTATTTCAATTTCTCTTAGCCAGTATCCTGAAATCAGTCTGCAGTCAAATTTTTGGTGAGGGCCAGAAGACAGGCCAGCTTTCCATGTGACCTGTATCTCGCTAATTTAGTTCCCCAGCTCTAACTATTGTTCCTCCTTCCTTCTGCAGTTCCACCAGGCTCTGCCTCTAGAGGGTCACTTCACCAACATTTATTAATTTTTCATTGGATCTATTTATACAAGTGAATCCCACCCAGAATCTTACATGGGGAGAACTGTCTGAGCAGGAGGGAGACTCAGGACTGCAATGTCCATTTGCAAAAAAAAACCAACAACCAACCCAAGCCAAAACATAACAACCCCAAAACCAAAACAAAAAACAAACGAACAAAGCCAAACCAAAACAACCCAAACCCTTACCCCAATGATTTTTCCAAATATAACAGCGAATGCAGGATGGACCCCACCTGAGATGGCAGCAGCAATCACTCCCAGCAGTACATATGGCCACTCAGGTTTGTTCAGAGCCAGGATTCTTGAGTAAGGCACAGCAGGGAGATTTTCTTCCTACAGGAAAGGGAAGGCTGTAAGTTTTCCTTGGAAACATGAAATTCCCCAGACAGTGGGTGTTCATTATGCTTTGAGTAGTGAGCTGTCTTGGTAAACTACTGAAAGCCCTTTCTGTGCACTCGGAGCGAGCAAACGTGCTGGAGATCTGCAGCTTTGCTGTTTCATGCCCTAAAACTTCAACTGCACTGTAAAAGTTTGGAGGCAAAAATTTAACAAAAGGCTAAGTCATAAGGGGAGAAGGGCTAGGACAGTTCATTGAAAGTCAAATAGAACTGATCACTATGAATGGCAACTAACACTTGGATCTTTATAAATAACTAAAAGTTTCACTGTTCAGAGCACAGAAAAGATCCCTCTGGTTCAGCTAAATGCTAGTGGGCTGGCAGTAACACAATTGGGCAGAGAGGTCATAATTCTCTTTTGCAAACTATAGCCTATGCATCGTTACCAAAAGCATGAAAGAGGCATATGTAACAGTCAGTCAGCCTACATCTCCTTTGGAAGTACAAAAACCACCCTGTTCTGCTTTACTAGTTTATTCAAGTGTCTATGCCTCCACAGGGGAAGTTCTGGAAAAGGAAAAAATTAAAACATTGGAAACGAGACAAAATATTAGGCAGGATTATGAGCAAGTTGCTCTTGCTTACTGGTTATTTTACTCCATGTTTTGGATGCTGAATGAGGATGGCTAAGCCTCAATCATAAAAGTGGCTTGAGCTTTCTGAAATAAGTAATTAAAACAGCTGGATGCTTGATTTCTTAATTTTTTGTGATTAATACTGAAGTCTTGAACATGAACACCCACTACTTCCTCTGACAAGGTCAGTATTAATACCCAGACAAAAAGTATCTTCTGAAGTTGCGCATCTTCCTCGTGATAATAGGAATAGATCCAGTTCCTTCATACTATTTAAAATATGTATTAGCTGGAAGCTATTTCTTAGTGAGCAGGAATATTGATAGATACAAAGTACACTAAGGTTTCCGTAAGTATTTTAAATAATCAGATGTTGTATTATAGATGAGATGTCAACTTCCATAGATTTAAAAGGATCTATGATTTTACTACAGAATTTGCATTTTATTTCTTCAAGGGTACTGAACGTAGGTAAAAAACCAAACCAAAACACCAAACCCCAAGACCAAAAACCACCAAACAACTCTTCAAATACATGTCATGCAAAAAGATGCTACAGTTCAAGCAGTACAAAATAGGAAAAAAACAAAATCAAATTTCTATTGAGCTGCCTACCCAAAATCTGATCCTGAGTCTACTAGAAATCTGCTCCTATTGATTACCGTGAGCAAGTTTTACTCAGCTTTGACAAATCAAAGCTCCCTTTCTAAAACCTGAACTTCTTATATGACTTTTATTTCTATATGACATTTGCCAATTAAAGTGTTTTATCTGAATAAAACTCTCCTGAACTGGATGTTTTAAAGGATATACCAAGAGAGAGAATAATGCCTCCTATATTTAGAATACACTTAAAAATGTTAAGATTTCTCTCTATATTTTTTTTAATTTGATGTAAGTGTGGTACGATATTCCAAAGTGCCTTAAAACTTGGTATGCACACCCCAGAGATTACATTATCCACTAGTATTTGCAACAGTGAGTACCAAGAAGTAAAGATTCCTGCAAAGGAAACATCACAACTCATTTTAATTAGAATTAATAGAATTAAAACTTCAGTAACACTAAAATAACACACTTAATTTTATGAAGTATGACAAATTAACAGCTCCACACTAAGTCAATAGTGTTAAAATGAAATTTTTGGCAAGATATACGATTGCCCCCATATTCCTAGGGCAAATACTCAGCCCGGTGAGTATGGACTATAACAACACCAAAGTAATGGTTGCATGGCAGCCAGCTCTCTAAAAGTAATTAAAACTATGTGCTTTGTGTTTATACTTTAATACCAACCTCCAGCTCTTTTTTCTTTTTTTTTCCAGAGAACTTTTTCTTAGAACAGCTCTTGCTCTTATACCTGCTGGATCTTCTTCGAATACTGCCTCTCCCAGAGACCACTGATTCTTCAAAATGATCTTGAAGAGTCATCTCCTCCACAAGATCCTTTCTGTCATTTTCCTCATATTCCTCAGTCCCTGTGTCGTCACTTTCTTCTGATGTCCCATCATCTTGAACATTATTGCTACAACCCTAGTGAGAATTCAGGATATACAGTCACAAAGCATTTTGAGCAGGGAGAAGGAAGGGAATTTTTTTTTTCTCATGAGTACTGTTGTCTCAGTCATGTGACAACCATTGCCTATAGGCAACATGTGTTTCAATGTATCAAATATATTTCATATATTTCCACTGTGTAACGGCAGTAGACTATTTGGTCCTGTTTTTTTTTTTTTTTCTTTTTTCTTTTTTTCTTTAAGCAGTCTAAGGAATCTACCTGGATTCTTACAATTCTGTGCTTATGTCATAATTACGTAGTCTGTGCCTTCTACTCACTTATGTTTTTGACATATTGGATTGCATAAATGTGAAACACTTTTATGGGTAAAATCCCCAAGAATTCCAAGCCTGTGTCTGTGCCCAGACCAGAGCAACTGAGCAGCTGCCAGCTGGTCAACATGCAGGACCTACAGAGAGAAAATGGCTCTGCATACCAGCATTTCACAATTTTGTGAAATACAGAAAGAAAATAAATAATTTGCCCTTACCTGCTGCATTACAAGAGAATAATAGACTCCCTTCTGCAACATGAGTTCACTATGTGTTCCTTGTTCAACCACAACACCTTTCTCAAATCCAGCAATAGTGTCAGCAGTCCTGATGGTAGACAGTCTGTGAGCAATCACAATAGTGGTACGGCCAGTTCGAGCCTTACAGAAAAATAACAAAAGCCATTTACATTAAAATGTGCAAGAAAACAGCACAGAAATAGAACAAAGTTATTTTAGGCATTTTTAATATAAAATAAATTCAAACTTTAAAAATAATTATTTTTTCTAAAAGGATTTTTTCTCCAAGTTTCATGTCTCGTGTTTACCAGTCTAATGATGCTTTCACTTGCCTAATTCAGGCAGAGGATACCATATTAACCTTATTAGATAGGCAATTCAGGTATTAAAGGCTATAATTAAGATTACTTGACTTTTACCAGACTTGAACTGTTTGAGCTAAAGTTGCCCATAAAGTGTTTCCATGTGTATGCACACACAAGAGGAAAATGCAGTGAGCATAGTTGGATCTCTCTCAGAATAAAGTTAGGACAGCTAGTATATAAAGAAAGGAAATTTTCTTTATGTACTGTCCATGCATATTTTTTGAAGTATAACATTAAGATGACTTCTGACAAGACTTAGTAGGAAAGCATCATAGAGGAGTGGAGCACATCTGGGGTCAGAAATGGATTTCAGACACTCCCTAAAGCCTGGTCTCAGTCTTTTGAAATAAGCTGCAACTCAAATTGTCAACTAACACACTCTCTGCAGGGGCCTGCTGGGATTTGGCAGTGAGAGCTGCTGAAGCCTCAGTCTGCAGGTTACATGCTCCATCCCCCTCCAGCTCCCACATGCAGACCAGTGGCAAGCAGAGTCCTCATGCAGCAAATGAGCAGATGCCAGCTTGCGGCTGCTGGAGAGAGCAGCTTCCCTCCTTGCTGACGCCTCGAGCAGACAGTGGCTTAGGGGCAGGAGAAGAAGTCCAAGGGGACCTCACACAAGAAATATGTTCTGCAATCAAGGAGCCTGCTGGAAGTTACCAAATAGACAAGATTCCTAAGTAAAATTTTGATCATTTCAACTCTCTGTTAAAACACCACAATTGAAACATGCATCCAAATTTTATTTTCCAGTGCTCTTTATTCGAATGAAGACCTGCACTGAAAATTGTATGTTAATTTTTCTTAAGTACTGTTGCACCTTTTCATGGTGACTGGTAGCTTCAGTAACATGACTCCTACCTTATCAAGAGCTGCCTGCACTATGGATTCGCTCTGAGTATCTAGTGCAGACGTAGCTTCATCCAGAAGAAGAATTTTTGGATTTCTTGCCAGCGCACGGGCAATAGCTATTCGCTGCTTCTGTCCCCCACTCAGCTGAGCCCCTCTTTCCCCCACCATGGTGTTAAATTTCTGTGAAAGGAGAAAACAAAACAGAAGTTGTGGAATGACTCAAATGAAATCCTTGCTTCTCTGTGCAATCATAAGTACCCAGCTTCTAGAGAAGAGGTATCTTTATCTGGCTGAGTTGAGCATGGGCAGACCAAACACGCAACTACATCCATCCATCTAGCCCTTAGTCAAGCCCTTCTACCTCCATTACATACTTTACAAGCCTAACTTTGAACTCATGGTTCTTTAATGTCTTGATCTTTACTGCTTCCTCAGAGAGTGCTCCAAACCCTGGGTTTTCTCAAAACAAGCCCGTAAAAGACTTCTCTATTTCCTGAGGACCGCCTACCTTTCCAACAGGGTTGGGATCATAGGGACCCACCAGGACCTCTAACACCATCTCCTCTGAACCTGAGACACCCCTCTTGGAGCCATGGCTTGGTTTCTACTGACTGCATCACTCACTCCAAAGTGGTAAGTCTCAGAGTCCACTGAAGTCTTTTATTATATAGCTGTTTAAGAGTAAATATTATCAAATAACTTTCCCTGAGAAGAAGGAACCTTGAAACAGACTGACACACTAGAAATGACACATGCTTGAGAGATGGAGGTTGAGCCTTCTGAGGTAGTAGAAGAATTTGAAACTAAATCCCAAGCATGCACTTTTCCCACATCTTTTTAACTGCAGAACAAAGAGGAAGGACATATCATCATCCATTCCTGAGGCTGTGTTTTGAATGACTGATGTCACTTCCTGCCCTCACCCTGAAAGACCTAAGTCATCTGCCGCTCAAAGCTGTGAATCTCAGGCAGAGGAAGAGCTCAAGCTCCCAGTTGCTAAAAACAGGCTTAGTTCAGGGCATACTTATTTACTGTTTCCTCCATTTCCTATTGAATGTGCAGACAGCTCCTGACAAAGGATTTTGGATTTCTGGATCTTCTCTTTAAAAGCCTGACTCTTCCCATGCTTCATGAGATGGGTAGGGATGGTAATACAGCTGTGAAGCTTCCTTTCTCCTGAATAAAGGCACTGACATTTTTTCCAGACTTGGGTGGAAATCTTTTCAGGGAAACCAATCAAAGGCACAAGATCTAGTCCAGAAAGTCCCTGAATTGAAAGCTGCTGGAGGCTATAAGAGTATTTTGGGAAGTTATACTACAACTTGAATTCCCATGCTCTCTCTCTTAGGACACCAGCCTAAATGGACCTTTCATTCTCACACTCAAAAGGAGTTCATGAACTCACATCAGGCAGTCTAGATATGAAGTCAAAAGCATTGGCTTCCTTGGCTGCTTGCTCAATTTCAGCATCAGAAATATCTTCTCGGCCATAGCGAATGTTCTCTGCTATTGTTGTTGCAAACAGAACAGGCTCCTGGCTCACAATACCAATATTTTCCCTTAGCCACTTTACATTAAGCGTCCGAATATCCCGCCCATCTAAGGTAATCTGAAAGGAAAAGCGTATGTCAAAGTTGCAGAAATGCATTCTATTAATAATAAATCAATTAATTACTATTACTTGAGTTAAGCATCAGCTACAAGGAAAAAAAAAAAAGGGAAAAAAATTGTTGTTCTTAATAGAAAACTATGTTGGAGGAGAAGTTACAACTGGAGTTTTTCCATTTTTTCCATACATAGCACAATCTAGAAAATGGTGAGGAGCAGCATAAGCAGAGAAGACATAAGGGGTCTTTTTGTTGGTGGTTTGTTTCCCCTCCTGCCCCTCTGTAGCCATGAATACTTTTTACCCTGTTCTCATGCCCCTGTGCCAGTTTGCTGCCCTCACAGTTGTGGCTGCACAATTGCCTCTGTGGCTGTTCTTTACACCAGATCAAAGAAATAATCCAAGATGACTGAAAAGGAAGAGAAAGTTATTTGTAAAATAACTAAATCATTTGCAATGTGGTCCTATGAACACTGACATTAACACAGGAGAGGAACAGCAAACTGAGGTTTTGGGGCAGGGATGAACAGCCACATAAACAATAAGTTTAAGAAACAACTGCTTTGATAGTAGGTAGTCACCTTGATACATTATGTAGTGACAGTTCAGTGTTTAGCGTTTGAAATGCTTACCTAGTTTCAACTAGCAGTAACAACTACTAAGTACAATTCTTCAAATATAAAGTATAAAAAGAACTTTTTCCTTAAAAATATATTATTTTCCTCCTTTTTTCCTTTGGAAATTTCTTATGAGAAGTATTTACCATTTACTGACTGGATCTAGCATTTAGCGGTAGAGCAGACATACGATGTGTAACAATGGAAACTTTTGCTGTGGGTTAGCAGATAGAGAAAAATGAGTCAAGAAAACAACCATTTAAAATAAGAAAACTCTCTCCAGGTTTTAGTTTATGTTCAATGAAAAGGAAGCAAAGTACAGCAGAGCACAGTTTGCTTAAAAAAGTTTACAGAACCTTAAAAGCTAATTGAAAATAATTTTAAATTCAGATCTTGCATCAAAGATTTGTGATATTTGCTACTACAGGCATAATACTGCAAGATGGAGGAGAATGATGATGTCAAGCCAACAGGAGAAGATGGTTCCTTTGAAATCTAAATTGTGGAAATACTGAACTATGCAGAGATATGCAGAAATTCAATAAAAAATAAAAATAAGAATCAAGGCTCAGTCAATATGGGCAACTTGTGCTTATTCTAACAGCTCTCAGTTTTCACAGTTCACTTGCAGACACTCACTTCTCCCTGGACAGGATCATAGAATCTCTGCAGCAACTGAACAGTCGTGCTTTTTCCACAGCCACTGGCACCAACTAAAGCAATGGTTTTCCCGGTTTGGACTTTCAGGTTTAGACCTTTGAGGATCTGTGGGAAAAAAATAATAATTATATCTTAGTTTGACAAGTTTGATTAGAGAACAGTCTGCCAAGGTAACTGCAGCAATAATCAAGGCAGTAGTAAGGAGCAGTCTGAAGCTATGACAATATTTGTAAGTTAATTGTACCTGGGAATGTTCTGGGGCACTGATACGAAAGAGCCTGCATCTATGCTTGTGAGGTGTATTAGCCTTCAAAACAGGATGACTACATGCAACCTGCCTTTTGGGAACAGCCCCTGGATCCTTCTTGCTACCAAACCAAGCCTGGGAATTATTTGAGAAGATTGATAACTGGAACAGGCCAAGTTCATGCCAAGAAACATTTTCAGAGTTCTCTTGCATAGACCATTGCATTCCAGTGCCTGGGAAAATTCCCCAGCACACTCAAATCAACTAATATAGACACAACAACAGTACTCTCAACTTGATAGCTCATTTTCTCCAATTTGTGTGATCTGGTAGCAGGCTCGGAGTCTTACATTCTCCTGCTGTCCTCCATTTTCCAATGCTTAGACAATGGCATAACACTTAGTTATGAATTTCACAGAAAAATATTTTTAAGGTGCTAAATATTATTTCGGAGAAACAAGCCTGCTCTCTTCTATTTTTAGAATACAAATGGCTGTTTTGACAAGGCAACTGCTGGAAAGCCCTTAATAAATCCCAATCCTTATTGTTAACAGTCAGCAACCTGGGGAGTAGTAACAGATTAATTGTATCTTTGTTGCCATTTTCACATTTAGGAACATTTTACCTCAAAAGATGTCCATGCCATATATGAGTAATGCTGTGTAGTTGCCAAAATATTTGGCTGCTATGGAAACTCCTCTTGTTTATACCAGGTTGATTTATAATTTTGCCTACACATGTTTTTGCAATGAGAGATTAAAATAGTTGCAATATTGCTCTCCTCTCCCTGTG
The DNA here is from genome assembly GCF_000700745.2 of Antrostomus carolinensis. Classification (NCBI taxonomy): domain Eukaryota; kingdom Metazoa; phylum Chordata; class Aves; order Caprimulgiformes; family Caprimulgidae; genus Antrostomus; species Antrostomus carolinensis. Next base: position 91,249 of record NW_010340607.1, on the reverse strand, counting down.
TTACATCCAGCAGGGTTTGTATCTACAAGAAGCTGATATCCTGGTGCCTGCATTATCAAGAACTATATTCTGGATATCGTAATTTCTCCAGATGAAAATAGTCACAACCACCAATAGGCTACTTCTAACTCTCTTTTATTGAGCAAGGTGTTGTCAAGATTAAAACTGACAATAACTAGACTCCTTAGATATCTTTCATTTGGTTTAGCCTGGACAGGGGATATTACACTGTATTGTATCAATTGCTTGAGAGATTGCAGGTAACTTCTACCCATCTTTGCTGATTCCTCTTGGCTCTCTTGAATAACATTGATGTTCTTAGTAGGGAGAGCTGCTGACTCAGTAGATTTGGGAAGAATGACAAAATATTTCTTGTTTCCCTCCCATTTGGTGTGCAGACTCATAACATAGCTTGTTGGCCTGAATAGCATTTTTAAGAAGAACAATGAAGAGTCTCCTCTGTCACTTGTGATTTCTGAGCCAAGAGTGAAAGAAAATGCACTCCACTGACTTCAGTTAGGCAGAAATCCTAGCTCTGGGTCTGTCTTTCAGCAGCCCCAGTGTCCTGGAAACAGATTTGATGCACCATGGGAGAGACCTCAGATGGCTGAGGTGGAAAGAGCTATCTGAAGAAGTAGTCACAGTGCTATGAATTTCCCCATGCTCACGTCTTAGTTGGCATGTCCAGCTTTTAATTGTTGACATTTGAGATCTCTATTTCTACTTTTTTCTTCATCAAGTAACAACTGCAGCAAGTCCCTTTTCCTTTTGCTATTGTCAATGTCTTCAAAAGATTATAAACTGCTGAATATGGTAGAGAGGTAAAACCAACTGTATCATTACAAAAGCAGATCACCATGACATGCTGTACATAATACTGGACAATACAGCTACTATGGGAAGTTCAGCTGGCAAAGAATAGGGACATCTGTTGATTGAACAGCAGTTGTAACATCTGCTCAAAATAACATTTGACTTTCAAATATATATTTAGGATGATATGTTTCAATCCATTTGATGGCATAATTGTTGAAAAGCCTGTCTCACAAGTCACTTTTCACATGGGACATCACAGCAACTCAGAACGAGTGAGGGACTGGAAAGAGCAACTTCCTGGTTTACGTGTGTAAGGTCTGGAAGTTTTAATGACAGATCACAAAATATCTTACTTGGTTTATCAGAGCCCTTGTTCACAGAAATTCAGATCAGAAGCAACACATTCTCCTTAGCTTTGTCCAGCACATGAGAATGGCGATCAGGTAGCCAGTGGCAACAGATCTAGAGCTTTGTCTTTGGACATTTATTTTTCTCCACAGTAGTGCACAATTTCCCAAGACAGGAATGCATTTTGCATTCAACAACAATATCAGAGCAATAATACAGACATAGGGTAGAGAATTTCAGTACAGTAGGTCAACCCAAAACAAGCACTTACTTTAACATCAGGTCTGGATGGGTAACTGAAATGGATGTTTCTGAATTCAATTTCTCCTATGAGCTTGTCTGGTTTGTAGCCTTCCTTAGAACTGCTATCTATGAGCCGTTTCTGGAAAAAATATTTTTAAAATATATTGCTGGTTAATACATTTTGGAACTGCTATTTCAGCTTGGATACATTGTTCACTACTTTCTTAGCTGCTGGTTTACACAGCAGCACACCATTGCAGCGCTGCTGCATTTTACTTGCAGAATGCTGAATGCAGGGGAACATCCAACGGTGAATCCTGCTTTGACCAATATAGCACATTTTCAAATGCAACAAATCCACAGCAGAAAATCTGTAATTGCAGAACTTAGCTGTACTATCTTGCAGCTAAAACATGGCCCTCAGTTATTCACATAGGAAGGTTTTATTCTCACATCAAGAACCATGTAGCCATTTCTATATGAACTTTCTAGTCCTACCTGCTTAAAATATTTTATATACACAGATGTGCAATTGCTGCATAATACAGCAAGATCAATATAATAATGATATGGAAACCCTTTTTCATAACAACATCAGCACTGTAGCTCTGTATTATTATAGCTTTCAATAGCAGTTTTAATCCCTTCCCCCCCAAAAAAAATACCCAGCTCAGCTGAAATTGTGCATACCTGCATTTAAAAAAAAAAAAAAAAAAGTATAGTGCCTTACTACTTTCCCTTTGCAGTTTTAAGTCTAATAACAGAGAAAGACCTCATCCATAAATCTCAGATATGCATGTCAGCTTTCCCAGTATTCACAGTAACAAAAAAAGAGGCTGTTTTCTTAATATGAATGGAAATATTACAGGTTTCAGTAGCAGACTCTCCACAGAGTTTATGGTGTAGGGACTTTTGAATGCCTTTGTTATGTCTCTCAAGAAAAAAAGAAAAATTGAAAGAATGGAAAAAAAAAAGCCTGTTTGAAAGGCTTCTTTTCTACTTAGATACTTACCTTACTGATAATCCGATATACTTCATAGGCAGCCCCACGTGCCTTAGCCACACTCTCCAGATTGGGAGCTGCCTGGCCCAGGGAGAAGGCTCCAATAAGCACAGAGAAGAAGACCTGTGGGAGACAGAGGGAGTTATCACAGTTAACGGTGATTACAGAGCTAGCAGTACCTGGCTGTTAAATGTCCAAATCTTTCTAGCGTACCCTTTCCAGGAGAATTAAATACAAAAGTGAAAAGTGCATTTCACAGTTGCTCCTCCCTGCTTCCAAATTTCCTGCTGTGAATAGTAACTACTGACACATGCTTTGGTGGCATGAATGGCTTTTCCTCTTGATACTTTTGCATTTTCTATCATCCACAAATAGAACAAGTATCTTTCTCTGTTGCTTTCTGATGTTCCCAAAGTTAAGAGACCTGCAAAACTAAGTGCAGAGTTTCTTAATTGAAATCCCACTTGTGGGACCAACACACAATTGAGATGCTGTGAGGAACCACACTGACGAGTCAGGACAGCAGAAGCCACTTAAGTGTGAAAGTTAAACATGTAGCCAAAGTTTTGATGGCAAGAGCATAGTGAAACATCCTCAAACCAATATCAGCTTAGACATTTTGGTAACGTACGGTAAATGCTTGCAAGTAAACACCAACAAAACGCAGAAAAGGCATTGTGGCTAAATGAGATCTTGAGGACTTCCCAGCACACATTCAGCACACCAGTGGGATTCATTAATCCTAGTGGCTGGCTAGAATTTTGCTGGCAGTCCAGGCTACTTGTCTTTGCTCCCTAACCTCCAGCTCTAGGCTGTTCATCCTGGCCTACAATAGGGTCCAAGACAAGTAAGGAAAGTCACCCTCTGCAGATACTCTTGTCTCTGCATTGATTAGAGTGAGAATTCAAGGTACCCTCTTCAAAAGTGTTATATCAAAAGTCAGGTAAGATTTTTGCCTTCTTTTCAGTTCTTTTATACCAAGTGAGTCTCTAACAGCTAATTTAGCAAGCACTGGGCAGAAAATAGAGATGATAATATACACCGCTTACATAAATATTTTCTTGAAATTACAGAGCATTTTTCAAAGCTGCATTGCTGTACTTACAATTAACACACGACCAATGTCATAATTTTTGTCCTCAGCAGTAAGCTTGGTTCCATACCAAAATGCAAGTGCATAGGATCCAAAGATAAGAAATTGTGAAACACCTAGAGATGTGTTGGTGGTAATAGATTTTTTCACTCCAACACTTCTAGCCATCTCTAAGTTAGCATCATATCTGAAAGTGATAAGGAAACCATTAATTTGACAGGTATCACAAGCCATTCTGATTGATATTGCCAGTGTCCTTTCATAATTAAATGGTTTTTTGCCATAAAAGCAACTAAAGTCTTGCAAAGAGAATACTTTTTTTTTTTTTTTTGACAGAGGACTAGTAGGGTTATAACTCCTTTGAATAAGTCTGCTCTGACATATACTGACAACATTCTTGTACACCTGTGAAAGATATATTTAGAAAACAATTGAGTAGCAGGACTTCATTATCATGATGGAAGACAGAATACCACTCTTGGGTCATTTGTTTGCCTTAGTCCTGAAAGGAAACCTTGAAAAAGTTTTATCAACATAACTTATCAAAAGTAAATTTTAATTTTCCACAATAAAAAAAAGACAAAATAATAAAAAAAAACAAACAACCACCCAGGCACTATGGATGAAGGCAGGTAGGCAAACAGAAGCCAGAGCTGCCTCTGACACTCAAGTTGTTCTCTTACTTGCCATTCTGGCAAGTCAAGAATCTTCCCCTTTGGGTAGTTTACTGAGTAATATGGCAATATAGCAAAAAACCTGACAAGTTCAATAAGAGAATAGTTTCTTTTAAGGATAGTTCATATTAATACATCTATAGTTTCCAGGTAATAGCTTTCACTTACTCAAGCTCATTATGAAAAGTACAGACTAGGAACAGTGTATCTTTTTGCTTGTCAGCAATATGCTCAGCAGCTTGCACTTTTTTCCTAATATGTATTTTCTACACAAAACACCCCCATAGTAGGAAGACGTGAAATTCAGCCATCTGGGAAGGAATCTTAAAACAACGTGCATGGATTTTGTTCATGAAAATTGCACATGTGCTACCAATGTTATATTTGTTACTCAAGTATATTTAAATGTTTTGGCTTGGTTGTGTTCTTAAAACCAATCCCTGTCTTCAAGTCAGCAGCATCATAGGTCCTCCAGGGAAATGAGAGCTGGATTTAAGCACTGTTACAAGTAATGTGATCACTTGAGTACAGAGGAAGAGCCAAGCCACTGTCAGAAGCAGCAGATGACTGACAGTCCCTTGCAAGTGTAAACATTTGTGGTCAGTGGAGGCACTGTGCAGTGGAAAGTTGCTTTTCCTAACTCTGAGGCCATCATTCAAGAGCTGTGTAATTTTTTATATGGTTTGCAAAATGCCCTAAACAGTCCCTGTTAGGAGTTTGTCTGTCTCTAGTAGAAGATGTTCCTAGGAGAGCCACCAGTTCCATGGATTTTTTTTTTTTTTTTTTTTTTTTTTAACAATAAATGGAGGTGGAGCTGTGGAAGAGGCTGACTGGCCAACCATGGAGGAAAGGAAAGACCTTATTGTCACAGGATTACCCAGGTATCAGTTATTTTGTCTCTAGACCTCAAAAAAACCAAGAAAGAAAGTAGTTTGAAACAGCTCCTACCATTGGATTCTCAGACATTGGTATTTGCAGGAACCAAGAAGAAAAGGATAAGTGATCTAGGCCATCTTGGGGCTTTTTTGCCTTTACTGAGTAAGCAGAAAGGGTCTTAATATTGTTGTAACTTAAGGACAAATCCCAGTAAGCAGAATACAGTGCTGTTAAGGAAGTGAGAGCTCAGCCTTTGGAAGCAGACAAATGCAGGAGCAGGCTGTAGGACCCTGAGCTAGGACAAACATGACCTTAGAAATTTCGCACAAGACCAGGGCAAACGTGAGAGTTGAAAAAATATTAGAGATTCATGGATCATATGGATCAGGTCTTCTGGTTTGCCTTTCCCAACTGCATGGTATTGGTGATGCCCTGCATTCGTATACTGTATGTTATTGTTTATGATATATGAATAAATTCATGGTCAACCATATCCACCTCACCTTTTACATGTGACTAGTGCTAACACTGGATCGGATCAACTACTGGTCTTATGTAAAAATCATTAAAGTAATAAAAGCCAATGATGCAATTTTACTTAAGGCTGTTATTCAGTGAAGCTTAAACATAAACTCATTAATCAAAGATCAGAACATCAGTGCACATGTTCTAGAAGTTAAGCTATTAATCACATGGTTTACTGCATTTGACTAGTAGGTAAAGATAACCTTCTCACCACTTTACCTTTAAATTAAACTCCAGATCTCAATCAGAGGAGAAATTTGAGTCTATGCTTCAGTGATAACACAAAACAGCCTATATTGACTGACTAGCTCTACTTACACATCTTTATTTTCAGGTGAGCTGTCCACTTACAGAAGGATAAAATTATATTAAGGAGAATCCCATTCCCCTGCCCCTCCAAAAAAACCAAACCAAAACAGAAACCAAACCACACCACAAACCCAATCCACAGCCAAACTCCTTTTCCATATTCTAAATATAATTATTTCAAAAACTTACCTTGCTAGTGCCTTCTGCTGTCCATTGAAAGCCACAACAGTCCTGATTGCTGTCAAAACTTCTTCTGCCACAGCTCCTGCTTTGGCATAAGCAGAGAGCTCTTTAGCAGTAAGGGATGCCAGGAGCTAGAAAGTTGAAAAACACGTTATTGCAGCCTACCGAAAGGGCATGTACACCGTATTGGTGAGTAAGAATGATCAATGTCCAAGGTACAAGATGAATTTTAGGAAAGAGGGAGTCAACTCCTCTCTGTACCCTGGAGGTACCCAAAAATCTCTCTTGTTTTCTCATTGTGTCCTCATTACAGTGAAAGACTACACAAACAACAGATGAGTTTTGTGACTGACCCACTTTCCTCCCAAGCTGAGGACAGCCTGTGAACCCCACTGTGATGTGTGGGGGTCAGGGAGGTGTGCAGTAGCTGCTCTCAGGGGTGCCTGAAGTGTTCAGAAGCTAGAGCAAGAGTAGAGATTGAAGTAAGCAAAGTACTTGCATTACAGCTTCTTATGCTCTTCTTCCTAGCTTATTTGGAATGCTTCAAGTACAAAACCTTTAGTATTGTATGTAAGCAACCACTCAGGAATACAAGCTGTACTCATTAATGTGGCTACAACAGATCACAAAGGGAAAATGTTTTCAGCTCTGAAAGGGAAACCTCTCCAGATATTTAACTAATTTGTATCACTCCAGTCTATGGTACCTGTATAAATGTCCTGGTGTCTACTCTGGACACAGCATGAAGTTTGGTAAATTTGCAACAGATGTGGTATTGCATATAGGCAGATGGAAGGGGCTTGAAAGGCATTTGTGCAAAGAGGGAAGAGCGAGAGGCACAGGCATGTGTCTGGGCCTCCCCAGTGCTCTGTATGGAGAAATCGTTGTGCAAGGAAGATGCTCTGATGCAGACAACCCTCCTGCCACATGGCACGGGGACAGAGTAGGTGGACAGAAGGAATATGACATTCAAGTACATGCTTGGGAACCCAGAGAAAAGCTATAGAAGGAGTGGAAATCATGAAGTAAGCGTGAGGTCAACCTCCCAACTTGGAGCCAACCTCTCAACTTTGAAACCTCACTAGGTTTCTCCCATTCTCTCCCCCTTTCCTATGCATAAGAATTGTAATGTTTTTCTGGTTTACTTTGTTTGTGAATCACCACACACTTACAGTTGACCAAACTGCTGCTGATGCAGCAAGCAGAGGGCTGACTGACAAAATCACCAGTGTCAGCTTCCACCCGTGGATGAATCCTATAATAATCCCTGCCAGAAATGTGGCAAAAAACTGTATAAATATACAGATCTTGTCTCCGATGCCTTCGTGGATGGTGTTGATGTCACTTTAAATCATAATAATAATAAAAAAAGATTTGTTAGCTTTTAATGCCTTTAATTCTAACTCCCTCCCCCTCTGTTTCATGCTGTGTGGCCTAATGTCAGAAGCTTTGCCATTTCCTAACTGGCAAAGTGAAATTTCTAACCACAGCTACTGAACAGTACCATTAGTCTCTCATGTGGCCAAAGCAAAGCAGAAACCTCCTGTTTTTTAGGACTAATTTTCTGTATTTTCCATCATTCTCTGCTGTTTCTATGCCCTGTCTCTAGGTCACAAATATCCTAGTTTCCTTATCCAGAATCCAAATGGAGCAATACAACTAAGAATCCTCCTCATCTCCCACAACCATCTCCAAATGATTCCTTCTGCTCAGCTCTCTGAAGCATTTTATTTTCTTAATTTTGGCTACAGACTCAGGTCAAGGGTTATCTCCATTCTATCAGAAAAAAAACATTACTTGGAAGAACGTCTGTTTTTCATACAGATTTCCTTCCCCATTTCTCTTCCCAGCACATACAGATATTAGAGCTGAGAGTGGTTCCATTTAAGCTTCTCTTACACCTTTCAGTACACAGCTCTGTCCAAAAACCTTAAATCCCAGGAGAAAAAAAAAAAAAAAAAAATCAGTTAATGGATATAGTCCCATTGCATCTTGGGGCATACAGTCCTTATCCCTGAATCTATTTAAGTCTATGGAAAACCTCCAAAGACTTTAACTGACTGGACAGAGTCCAGCCCGAGATCTGGCTGGATGTAAATGCAAGCTCATTTCCATTCAAGAAGTGTCAGAGCTTTGAGTGTTTGTAAGCTAGTTGGAGACAGCAGAGCTGTTTATCTAGTACTTGTCTGCCACATACTTCATGGACATTAGAAAGCCGATGTCAGGCATTTCACAGCAAAAAACTCTTCTAATACAATGTGGGTTTTTTGTTTGTTTGTTTTTTTTTAAAAAAAAAACAAACCACAAACCCCTCCCTATAGGCTATTCCACAGCAGATAAATGTCAGTTTTCTTTTACATGTCATATTTAAGGGAGTTAAAAATGAACAGAACCCTCACTCTGTCAGTCTGGTGTTTAGTGTTCCTATCTGGGTAGTATCAAACCAAGCCATCTCCTGATGGAGCACTGCAAAAAAGAACTTCTGCCGGATCCTTGCTGTCTGCCTTGCAGCAGCAATCAAAAACGTCCATACTTGGATGGTGCTCAGGATCAACACGGCACAGCCAATTCCCACGTAGTAGTAAGCAAACCTGTGATAAGGGAACAAAAGGCCATATGACCCCAGTGTATTTGTGGGAGAAGTTAGACACACAGAACAACAATTAGTCTTCATTTATCCCACCAAAGTAAATACTGCAGCCTGTGATACATTATTGGGAAGACTTTGAGAAGGCAAACATTTGGCTTCTGCTCAAAGGGATAACACAGTAAAAGAAAATCCCTCAATACTCTTATCCCTCAAAGACTCTTACTTCGTCATTTCATCTTCTATATCTATGCCTGGAATTGATGGACAGCTGGAAATATTTACTGAAGTATCTGTGGGGGGGAAAAAACAAGCAGTAATATTTGTGAAGGTGTTATATGTAGAAGATATATCACAGCAATCTAGTGTCATCAGCTTTTTAATGTTTTGTGTTCGGCAAGTGGTGTTTTACAAAATACAAAATCATTTGGCAAATACTTTTTTTTTTTAATTTAACTTCTAGTGATTCCAGTGCCTGAAAACTGATGATACAGACGGTGGTCGTGCTCCTTACTCTCTTGCCAAAGTTGAAGTTACTTCATAAAGAGCACAGCCAATGCACTGCTTTTGTCCTCTTCAAGTCATTAAAGCTTGATTAAAACAATTGGGTAATTGCAACAGGATGAATTTTCCTCATTATATACTTATTCAGATGAGTAACAGTGCATAGTCTTGGGGGGAGCTTAGCTCATATAGAAAAACATAACTGGTATATAGAGAAGTCTAATTTTAACTTTTTACCTTCTGACTCATTTGATTTCACACCGCTTAGCACAAAGCTGTTCGTCATCTCTCCAAAGACAATGATCATAAGCGGCAATCCAGTACCATTTGCAACAGCTGCGATCAAACCAACTACCATCAAAAGAACATCCACCCAATCAGCATAGTGAAACTATGTGCACATTAAAAAAAAAAAAAGAAAAGTGTAAGTTATGCCTGACAGTTCATGTACTTGCTACAGTAGAGCAGACTTACAGAACATGCTTTGTTTCTACCTACATATTCTAAGTAGCAACAACATTGCAACTGAAAGTAAACTCAGAACATAAGAATTTTGTAGTAGGTCCCATACATCTTTAAATCAGTAATCAGTAAGGCTGCTGGGGGAATATCAGCAGGGCACATGGTTCTTCTCCAGCTCATCAGGAAAAAGACCCAAAATGAATGTCCTGCATGTTTCCAAGTTATGATCTTCTCTGTACAATATATTGTATTTTGTGTTCCAGTAAGTCACATATTTACTAAGATAATGCCTTTGAAATGCAAACAAGAGTGAGTTATCAACCAGCACCTGGGTTATATCTACCAGTAGAAAATGTCTGCAACACAGATTGTATCTTAAAGCTTATCTATCCTTGAATATTTGTTTGGTTTAAAGAAGGATGTGAATTTAAACTTCCAGAGCTATTCCTGGATGTGGCTAATCTGAAATCAGAACATTTTATTCCTGACTGTCCTAACCCTCTTCCAAAGTGTAAATGGACACTGAATAAACGAGAGAAGAATAAAAGTTCTCTTATTCCAGAATAAGTAAGTCCACGTGTTAAAGTTATTTGGGAATAGTTGTATAGAAAACTGACACAAAACCATACCACTGGTTCTCTCAGACAGCAGATCCCTCAGATGTCAATCACAGGATAAATCCTTTATAAATACAGCTAAGGCAAGGACCTTTGTAGTGTAGTATCTATTTCATAGATCAGCCTCAGCAGGTGTGAGCTTCATGCATCAATAGCACTAAGGTTGAACAGTTGGAAGTGTTACCAATACCCTGAGGTGGGAATCTGACCTAGCAGGCCAAATTTTAAAGAGGTATAGCATCAATGGGTCTCAGGCTTCTTCTCTGGTCTTTGATTGCCTATTAAATACTATTTATAAACAAGTCACAATGACAAATAAAGAAAAGGTAATACAAAGCAGATGATCAAACTGCACACTGACCAGTTCAAAAATGCCAACCGCCTTTCTCTCTGTCTTCTCATTTTCCTTCCTAGAGGAAAACACGAGAGACTAATTAAGATTAACTTTTTTTAGCAAAGTCATATTAACCCACACCCAATATATCAGTGGCCAATGTGTTAAGTTCTAAGAACACCTACCTTTTTATCCTGGGATTTAACTGGTCACTTTGTTCAAGATTCTCATCGTGTTGGAAAGAAGGGTTGGCATATCCTTTGCTTGCAGATTCTGTGAAATAAAACCCAGACTTTTTAAACATAATATCCCAGCTTTTCTACCAGTTTCTTGCAACTCTGCTGATTCTTTTGCATTAAAGTTTAAAGACTAGTTTTTCCTCATGTTCATGGAACAGCCTGTTGATTTTTTCTTGAAACTTCCTTTCAGTTCATCAGTTAATACAGTTCATCTCCTATACTCCAGAAAAAAGCTTCCACCTCCATTTCTGAGATGGAAATAAACTTCATTTTTACAATTAAAATATATTTATACAGAAAGGCTATCAAAGACTAAAAGTAAGAGTTAATTAATTCTGTGAACACCTACACAACTGAATACAAATGAGGAGAAGCTGTACTGAAATAAGTGGAATTGCTTATATGAAGGTTATAATTGTTGTAGGTAATACAGAACAGATGCAAGTTAACTGAAGAATCATGTCTTTGCCTGTAATCACAATCTTTATTACTTCTTTGTAAGGCAACAGTTGCCACAGGTCCCCCTTTCTATGTGCTAGGGGCTTTAGAAATCTAGATAAAAGAGGAATCGTACCCCAGAAAGATTGTGATTCTAAACACGTAAGATGAGATGTAATAAATGGATAAAGAAACCGATGAGGAACAACAGTACAGAACCAGCTGTGAATTGCATGGGGAGAAAAGGGCTCCGCACGTCAGCCATCCCCAATTTACATTTACCTTAACTTTAACTGCTGACTCACTATGAACAGAATTATCCACATACCGTTTTTAATGTCAGTCAGTCTATAAAGACTGGTTTAGACAAGCATTCAAAGGTAATAACGTGCTTTCACCTGACTGAGCTTATTTTAGGAGTGTTTTCATGCCCAGCCTAGGATCCACCTAAACAGTTTTACCCATGTGAATGAATTCTGTTGAACTTGGTGTAATGATTAATATATAAATGTTTTCCAGGTGGTGGCTTTAGTTCACCAGAAATTCATTGGTTTATCTCCTGTAAAAACACCATGGCAATCAGAAAAGATTTAGAATGCACCATTAGATTTGGAGCTGTGGAATATACGCCTCAAACACATACATCGCTTTCAGGTGTGTGGCTTACCAGCATCTGAGAGGTCCTTTTCTGTGGAATTTACAAAACAATCCCTCATTATTCTTCTTTTTTGTATGCTTATGAGATAAAATCACATTAAACCTACATTAAAAAAGCAACAAAACATTCAGAAATAATAGATATCTAAAGAGTTCACATTAAAGTATTTGTGGGTTTTGCCATGACTTGCTACATTTTGGTCTCAACATTGTCCTGTTTACATATTTCTTTTAGTCATTATATTTAACAGCAAAATAAAGAAGTATTTTAATAAGAACAATGCAAACAAGAACAATGGAACTTAACTCAGTAACATGTTTTCGCAGTCTTTTATGCTAAATCCCCCAATCATTCATATACAAATTATTGTGGATGATCTATTACAGAATAGAGGATTTCTCTCATTATCTTATGTTTGATTAAAACTTATTGAACAGTCATAACATGATCATTATTATAATGATAAAGACTGAAGATACACATATGCATTATGCTGTAGACCGAGTAAACAAAATTTAGAGGCAGTAAATGAGTGATGCTCCCAGTTTCCCTAGGCTTTTCTTCTTGATATATCAGATGTACAGGTTAAAAAAAAAAAGGCAGCAAAACCCCACATATTAATTTGATGGAGGCTAAAATAATAACGATAGCAAAAAGCATAACCAACCTGACATTAAAAAAAAAACCCCAAAACAGCATGCTTTTTGACAGATTTCCAGCAATGTTTTTTCCCTCATGTTATTCCAGCTTACCTTGACAACCCACGCTGTGCCCACAGTAATGGGTGCTCGCTGCTGCGGGGTGGGCAACACCGCACCCTGGCCTTTATAGCGGCGGGCACCGCCCGACCTCCTCCCTCCCTCCCTCCCTCCCTCCGGCCGCGGCTCGGGTTTCAGGTGAAGGTCGGTGCAACAGCTGGGCAGGGGCCGTGGTCGAGGGGCCCGCAGTGTGGTTTGGGCCGGTGAATTCGGCCCGGGGCTCCTGCCCTCCCCAGCCCCCTCGGAAACAGCCCGCAGGTCTCCGGCCCTGCAAACTGCCCGGCCCCGCTCTCAGTGTTTCTTTCCACCTTCAAGCTCACCGTTACTAAAACGAGAAGAATTTCAGTTTGGAAAACTCTGCTGCTAAGCAGATGCAAGGGGGTATTTGAGGAAGAGTCACTTGTCCAGTGAAAAGTGCAGGCTTGTGAAAGCTGTCTGCAAGGTCATGCCGAATTTGAGGAATTGCTCTACTGCATCTGATGAATGTCAGCTAACGTCACTGTTTCTTGTTTTGGGTTAGCTCAGAGGGTGGTGGGTGTTTTTGTTTGGTGCAGGGATGGCAGAGAACACAAATAGCAAAGTAGAAGAACTGAGGTAGTGCAAGCCCCCAAAACTCTCTTTTTCAGAGACCATTTTTCAGAGGTGCTAAGTAACCATGCACCTTGCTTAGGATCTCTGCTGAGTGTTTGGTACCTCTGAAACACAGATGCTTTCACTCTTGAAAACTTCATTATCAGTTATTCTCACACAGTAACAATAAAGTGTCAATTACAATTCAGATTCATTGCTCTACCCAGTGCATGCTTGGTAAGGAAAAACCTCAGAGCTCTCCTGCATAGAAAAGAGTCTAAAAAGGGTATACAAGACCAGCAGAGCAAACAACTGATAGTGCAGACAAGAGAAAGAGTTGAAAAGAAAGTTGTTTCCTTTGCCCTCCCCTCCCTCCCCATTTCTTCCTTTAGGAGTACTGCTATACTCTATGCAGCTACTGAGCATCTCCAAAGGTGAAGAAAAAAGAACTGAAACCATAAACAAACATATTAAAAAAGAAAAATAAAAGAAGGAGTAAAGAATAGTTTCTTCAAAAAAGTTTCCTAATCTAACCTACTAAGAGACGTATACTCATAGTTTAATTACAGCTACCTACTCTATGCTTAAATAAAAAATAAATTAGCATAATCTGACATTTTCACAGAAGCAAAAGTTCTGGACTAAAACATGCATGTGTCAAGCATAGAATAGTCCCATTAATAAAAGAAGGCAGGGAAGCAACACAAGAAACAGTAGTTTACAGTAATGCCCTTGTAATTCTGGGAGGGGGACACATTATGATAAAATACCCTAATGTGATTTGGAAGGGAAATACTATTTATTCTTTTATCCAAAAATATTTGTGTAGCTTTGGAAAATACTTGCTACACCTGAAAAGCATTCTATTCCAAACAGACAATATTCACCCATGTTTCCATGTGTTTGGTTCATCTGTCCAAAAACAGTCAGTGACAGGAAAAGCAAAATTAAACACAGTCAAGTATCATTAACTAACATTAACCATAACTGACTCAAATAGAAAAGATACCTACTTTAAAGAACTGTTAACCATAAGCACAACATTATTAAAAACAAAAAGCCCCACAAAACCAAAACAAACCCCAAACACAAGCTGGAAATGAGAACTCATTTCCTCAGCAAAGCATTAACACTGGAGAAAATACAACATATGGTATGCAAAAGGAGTAGACACCTGATTTTACTGGAACATCTCCTCAAAAATAGTAGTCAAATACAATGAAGGTGCATTGTATTTTACAAGCACCATATCTGCTTACTGCTTTTTGATTTCTACAGCAGACAAGAAGAGTACCAGCAAGACACCTGCTCTACACTCCCAAGCCATGTGTGATGAGTCAGGGCTAGTATTTGACCCCTTACCTTAATCACAGCTGATCCCCTACCTTTCATGCAGCTGGGTTGTAAACAGCAAGGAGCTATAAAAGACCTTTACTTACTCCTCTTTGGTGTTATTTGCTTTGTGACTTTTATAAGTGTGTTATACCTGTGATTCATCCAGAAAAGGCATGCCAGAATCACTAAAAAAAAAAAAAAGTCCTGTTTCCCTATTTATTTTTTTATAAATCAGAGCAAAAAGGATACAGTAGGTCTTGTAGACTTTGTGAGCTAGTACCATTAGTTGTAACTGACTACTACATTTCTACAGCAGCACAGGGATTTATGTATTATACTCAAAATAAGTAGCAGTATTATTAATAGTCACTGGTAGCAGCAGTAGGTATGTCACAGTACTTGCAGCCTTACTCTGGGAGATGGTCATAATTTGGTGGGCATAAAAGGAGTGGCTCATTATCATCCTAAATTCTTCACTGAATTTACTGAGTAAGAGGGTGTGTATGTTGGCCATTTGGGTTATGAATATGGCACTTATTATTATGTCCTACATAGTTAACTTTCATCAACATAAAAATGAATAGAAAGATTCTGCCTCAGGGAATGAAAAGGACTCTCTTGTGGAGCAGCTGTGGGCTTCTGTGCTTTTCAGAGGAGAGAGTATTTTCCTCATTCTCTGTCACAGCAATCCATGCTGGGATAGTATGAAATAGAAAGCCCACAGTTTCAGAATACCAGCTGGAGCAATGAGAGTTAGGTAAATTCTGTTGACTAAGGTAAGCTTAATTAAACCATTGGTAAAGCCAGTGAAAAAGTCTGGGGCTATTAATCACATTTGCAAACTAGAAGTTAAGAAGTTTTCTAGTTTCTTTACAGGGAGCAGCTAAATAAAATGTAATTCTCCTAGCTGAAACCAAGTTATATGTATACTACTATAGCACTGGCAACCGTAAAGATGTCAGGGATTTGGTCCAGTGGATAGAGAAAGTCTGGGCAGAGGTGAGTCTTGAAAGAATTAAAAATCCAATAGAGTAAAGAAATATGTCACAACACTTAACTTCTTGAACTTTCTGAGAAAGACTGAGCTATGTTGTCCAAAAGTCTTAAGTCTATAACCAAGAAAAACAATTATTTGTGGTTTTCTGGAAACTGGGGAGTGGGAACATATCTGATTCTTTTAACTAAACAGAGTTACATCAAAGATATCTATTCAACCATAGTTGTTTCTAACCAGAACAACTTGCAAGAATTTATTGAGGCTGAAATGGTTTTACAAGTTCTCTGTAGTACCCGCTCGCTCAAAGAACAAAACCAAGGAAATGCGTTTTATTCTCTCCTATGGAGTTGCATGTCTGTTTTAGGAGAGACGTAACTGACAAATATGAAGAATTTTCAAATTTCTCAATTAGTTACTATAATTCTTCTTGTCTTTTAAAAAAGGTCAGGTCAATGTGGTCCATTGCTTTCTGTAAAAGAAGAGAAAATACCTCTTTTTTTCTAAGTAATAGACTGATATAAGTAATAAGATCATAGGAAGCACATAAGGCAATAATTCTACTGAACTGTTTATATACCTTAAGCAGGAAAACTTCACACATTATCAAAATGGTGACTTAGGCTGATAAAGACCTACAGAGAAAATTCACAGGATGACTGTCAAGATATACATCTATTTCAGAAAGATGAGGAGGAGAGAAACTGCTTTATGGAAACAAGTTCCTTATTCCAGGACCTTCCCTACATTAGGAGAAAGACAAACCAATATTTTATGGTCTGCTAGACTAGGAATTTTAGGAAGGTGGTATTTCATTAGTCTAGCTGAAGGAAAGGACTAAAGAAACCGTTACATGCCTTAATATCTGTTGGGCAACATAGGCAAAAAGGAAAAAATAAAAGACCCCTTAAATTCTTGGAAAGTGCCAGGAACATTTTTTTTTTTTTTTTTCAAGAAGTCAGAGAATTAACTGGAGATGGGTTTTTCTACATTTCAGTGTGAGAAGTAGAATGCAATCAAGGAAGAAAATTTGGATGAAAGTGATGTCAAATTATGAAGTTCATAATTCTTTAGGAAAAAAGATGAATAGCAGCAGAATAAAGAAAACAAATTTGAGTAAAGGGAGATTATTGGAAAGGAGTCTAAGGACAAAGGGGATGAAAAGAGTTGGCAATCAATACAAATTTGTTATGGACTTGAAACACAAATAAGAAGCCATTCTTTCATGCAGAAGCACAAGAATCCTTGTGTAGAGTGTAGAAATAATCTGTCAATAAGTAGAAGTTGGGAATGATTTTGTAAGCAGTTTTTCTGCAGAATAGCATCTAGGAGGTGTACTGGATGGAAAACTGAACATAAGCCAAATGTTGAACTGCTGTGAAAAAAAGCAAAATTCACAAAAGCACAGAAGAGTCATAGGCGAAACACATGGAGTTATGTTTTCTCTGTGTAGCATTGTTAAGTCCTCAGCTGGAGTGCTGTGTCTAATTTTGGTTATTTCAAGAAAGATGTGGGTGATAGGTATTATGGAAGAAAGTAAAATTGAAGGGGGATACAAGACATGACCTCTGAGAAAAGACAGATGGAATTGGGTTTGATGTAGTGGAAAACATGCAATTAGTTTTAGAAAAATATGAGAGACTTGCAAAAACAATACAATCTGGTATATTTCATATCTGCTGTGGCACTGAGTTACAGTAAGAAAGACAAAAACTAGATATTAGGAAAATGGTATTAAATCTATGGATAGTTATGCACCGGGCCAGGGTACTGATGGAGCTGTTGGTATCTAGATTATTGACTTTTTTTTTTCCCTTTTCTTTTTCTCTTTCTTTCTTTCTTTCTTTCTTTCTTTCTTTCTTTCTTTCTTTCTTTCTTTCTTTCTTTCTTTCTTTCTTTCTTTCTTTCTTTCTTTTCTTTTCAGGTTAAGTCAAGCAATTTTCTACAAGGAAAGGTTTGATATAGATGATTTTGCCTTGAGGATTGGGGAAAGATGAAATTGCCTTCTGAGATCATAATTGGCTCTATTTTCTCATACTGATAAAAACAATGAAGGGCAAAATGGAAAAAAGATTGTACATCTTGTATTTTGGTTAAAGCCATGAGCCCAGGCATAAACTGAGTCTGCAAAACAGCTGGCAACTGTTTTGGCAAAGTTTTCTGTTGGTGAGAGATGGGAAGTTTGACAAATGGCAGAGCACTAGGAAAAGGTGATGCAAAAGTGAACTTCTGTCCTCAGGGCACATGACAGTTTTCAAGGATGGATTAATAACATTATTTTCTGCAGCTTCTTCTAGTCTGTGTCCTCAAAGTTCCATCTCAAGCACTGTCAAATGACTTTGCTACCTAGTCTGGATCCTGGAGTGGGTCATTGACATGATGTATATATTAATTAACTTCTAGGTTTCTTTTTGGAGTGAACCAATTAGATCACTTTCAGATGAAAGTGGGGGTTTGTTTTGAGAATAGTTTACTCCTGAATTTGCTCCCAGGATCTAATTTATATAGGATGCTTTTGGTTCTTTTCATCTTCTTCAGTCCTGCAATGTGGTCTTTTTGCCCTCATTTCTGCACACCATCATCATATATCCTGGAGCATGCAAAGAAAATCCTTCACTTTGGACTAGAAAGCTATCTCCCTGTGTTTTTGCTTCCTGTGTAACATCACTGTGACACAGCTCAGTACTCTTACATGGCAGTATGGGCTGTTAAAAGACAAGAGGTAATCAGTATGTTTTAGGGTTTTGGGTGCACCACATGAGATGTAAAGGAAACTCAAATTAAGTGGTAAACCATAGAAATGTGTCTAGTCCACTCCAGAAGGGACTATTTCTGAGTAAAGTGGAAAAAAGCGGTTGAAACCCTGAAGGCCATGGACCTCTTCAGGAATTAAATGTTCTTAGTAGTGTAGATGTAACTACTGATACAATTTGTTCACTGTTAGGATTTAATAGAATTTTACTAACTTAACCCTGGGATGAATGAACCTGTGTGGGTAAAAACTACGTATTCTGTTTCTGAAAGACTCTATTCAAAGACTCAGTCCCATTTCACATAAAAAGTTAGGTGATGGTGAATTATCAACAGTTCACATATGAAAATGTGAAGAAAATATTAGATGTCTTTACTACAAGGGTAACACCAGCAGAGCCCCTTTGACTTGAACAATGTTTTGAATGTGCTGTGCAGCTCTGGACAGGGTGTGGGCAGCACAGAGAATTTCACCTCATCTATTCTTTAGTCTCAGACTCTCAGAGGGAATTACCAAGTGACAATTACTTTCCTTTAAATATTTCTATTTCTCAACACAATGCCAAATCTTGAGGGCAGGGACCTCTCTCTCTTTTGCTCTACCCTGTCCCCCTCCAATAATCTAGCATTTTGTATATATATGTAATTTAAATAACATGACTGAATCAAATCTGTTATTCATACATGTAACGTGTTTACTGCTGAATGATATTCTGATTAAATGTTTATGTGCTCCCAAGGGTCAGTGAATGCAGTCCTTTTTATCTAAAGGAATCAGTGTAAACATCCCTGCTCACTGAGCATGCACTTCATGATTCTTATGAGCACATCACTGAGTATTTCCTTTGCCAGGACAGACCATGGTTAAAAAAGAGTTAGCTTTTTTTTTGCAAAAGTGTGTGTGGACGGTGACCTTCCACTGATACTATTTAATCTAGGAAAAAAAAAGTTTAAAAAGCAAAGGCAGAAGAGAAGTGTTTGAAGATACATGTAAAGCATTTAACCCTTACTAAAATAAAACTCTTAAGAAAAATTAAAATGGGCTTCCTTAAATAAGTAATATATATTGACACCTCCTGACTGATGGAGAGGATGACTGTATGAGGACTGGGCTGGAGCTGATACCATGCAGTTCAGGAGCATAATTTTTCCTAAATCACCTGCTCTCCCCACGAGCTCCACACCATGGTTGTCCCCTCTCCTAAGAGCTACAGCACCTGCTTGTGCAGCTGGTATCACCACTTTCCCTCACTCCAAAACCACGTTTTTCCTTTGTTTAGAAGTTCCCAATCCTTTTTCTATGCCTTGAGCGCTGAAAATCCTAACTGTCCCCTAACTTTACACCTCATGGTCACCTCCAAGTTACATAGTCCCTGAGGACACAAATGGGAAAAAGCATCCTGGGATCAATGAGGAATTACCTTGGAACAAAGGAAATGGGGCAAATTTCTGAAGGCAGCTGCCTTGTACTATTTGTGCACAAACTACAATTGATCACCAGAATAAATTACCCTAATTATAAACCTGGCTTAAATCTCTCATCTTAGAGAAGTTACTTCTATTCATAAAGTTGCATTATGTGGTCACAATATTGTTTTCCCTTGGGGTAATTAGGATTTTTCCATGATAGCCCCTTAACACATACTCATTCATATTCTCTTTTGAGGAAAAATGTTTTGGCACTTCAGACAAGAGCAACAGGTGCCAACAGGTGGTCCCTGCATCTCAGACTGCTGTGCCTGTGGTGGCCAGCACTAGTGCTGGCTTCTATGACACTGGGTTCTGGGAACAAGGCTGACTGACAGGTCTGAGGGGAAGAATGAAGTATTACACCTTGCTGACACGTAGATAGCTTGTGGTGAGAGGCAGAGCAAGAATACATGTCCCAGAGCTGACTTAGGCAAACCCCAGTGCTTAAAAGGAAGATGCTGGGATCTTCTAAATAGTCTGACCTTTTGAGCACCATGTGGTTGACTCAGTTATCACTACAATCTCCTTTTTCTACCTCTTCCTCCTTCCACTTGAGAAGTAACAGTACTCACTGACCCTGGCTATCTGCATACTGTGCAGATTGCTATCTGAAACTACCTCCTCTTTCCATAAGTGCATGATCTGGTCCTTCAGCTGACATGTGAGCAGAGTTTAGGAGCATGTTTTAGGTGCCCCCAGCATTAACAATTTATGCTCACAACAGCAGAAGAAACCCTTCACATGGACTGGAGTGTGTTCAGACAACTAAGGGAGCTAGTGAGATACAGATCCTGTTTTTGTCCTGTTGTCCTGTAAACCCTAGATCAGAACTGTCTGTACTGTTTTCATGCAGAGCTGAACTTTTAGCTCTGTGTTTGCAGTGTTAAACTAGTTATGTAAGTTTACATTTCTGTATGCATCACTGCACAGTCATGCTTAGGCTTTCACCAAACTTTCCTTCTCTTGTACTACTTTCTCAACAGATTGCAAGAACTCTGATGAACTTCTGGTTAGACCTAAATTAAAATGAGCATCAAAAATATCTGATGAAGGATATTTCCTTTTAAGGAGGAGCTGATCCTTCCAAGGTATGCACAAGAATACACCTGAATAGCTCTTGATTCAGGAAATGATTAGGCTTTTCTAGTTAACAACAGCCTGCCAAAAAAGACTAGACTATCAGAGACTAGCTTTTGAAATACATTGATCTTCCTTTATGTTCCTGTGATTACAAGAGAAAGGGTAGAAACATTGAAAAATAATTTTAAATGCTGCCATGTATTTTTTATTTCTCCTTTATTCATTTCAAAAGGATGTCAAATTATTTATCCTATACTACCAAAATCTTTATGAAGCTCCTGAACAGTCTCATAATTATCTAACGAATAACAGTACAGGAATTAATTCAGTTAGCATATCTGTTAATTAACTGGACCATAAAATAACTTATGTTCAGAGAAGCAATACTTCATTTTAAGGGATCTTTAGCTGCATTGCAGAATAATTGTAAAACAGACATTCTAAAAAGTAACTACTGGGAATCAGTTTCACCAAAAGTAAACTCAAAGAAAAAGAAGAAATTGAGTTGTTACTGGAATATTAATTTGATTTATTAATGGATACAAATTTATTTAGGTCAAAGAAAAAGGAAAAAAAAAAATTTCCTCCTGTTCCTCCTTATAACAGTCTATGTCATTCACTAGGACCCAGTTGTACTGTTCAGATGAACTGATACTTATGGAAATAATTAGAAGATCCCAGCTGCCCTACTCATTACTAAGTATCCTTGAAGTCAATATGCACTGTGTTTCCCTTTTTGATGTAATTCAAAAAAGCTTTTAATGAATTACAGTAAATTTATACCATATGTCCAAGACAGCAATCAGGGGGAGCTTTCAGACATTATCACTGTGAATACTCTGTTTATATTGGATGTTATCCTACAACAAATAAGAAGACACAAGGGGAGCTTTCAGACATTATCACTGTGAATACACTAAGAGTTTTTTTTTTTTTTACTCTGTTTATATTGGATGCTATCCTACAACAAATAAGAAGACACAGTCTGAACATTTATCATTCACTTTTACACCTCCAACCCATCTGTACTGTAATGCTGTGGAATAGCAACATTTTGCCATTTTCCTCTACCAATAAACCTGGTAAAAATGAATCAGGCTCAGAACCCAGTTATTTCTCCTGAGAGCTTGTAGATTTATTTATTTTTTTAATCAAGAAAGCTATTATTGTCTCTTTTCCAGCCCCAGACTCCAGAATGAGTTTATGATAACCAGAGTCCAGCAGCGAACAATCCTTCCCTCACCAAAAGCACATAAAAGTCCAGCCATGGAACACGGCAAAGCCAAGATTTACTGAAGTACTAAAGATGATCAAGAGGCAAGGTGAGAAGCCCTTCTCCACCAGCAGCTCAGAAAACTGTGGGACACACAATATTGAAACTTCTGCTTTGCTGGCTGTGGGTTACAAGTCTGTCTCTGAGTCTCCCAGAGGAAAAGGGTGCCCCAGTGCCAGGATACAGTCCTGCTGCAGCAGGAAAGAGGGGATGCAGTTGTGCTGGTGGGACATCCAATGGCTGACAGGACACTTTGAGTCCTGCTGTTGGTCCAATTAATGCCGAATTATATACACAGCATGAAGTGGTTTTACAGGTGAGATTGTACACCTGGTGATTAACAAGTTCTCCTTGCTAGGATTAAAATTTTCTTTGGAAAATTAAAGAACTGCACTTGACTCTTCTACAGCCTACACTGGGAATGGGATTCAGCTGACAAACTCAGGTGTCTACATTTATGTAACTACATGTCGATGTATGTGTCCAAATTCTCATTACGGCCAACAGCAATCTATTCAATAATGTAGATATCTACTTTAAGGTGAGCTGACCAGATTTCTGCACTCTGGATATCTCATTCTCTCTATAGACTAGATCTTCATTGACAGTAATGGGAGCTGGACAGCTTCTTTACAAGCAGATATCTAAAATGATGTGTCTGAATCTGGGAACTGTATCCCAAATTCAATGCAAGGGGTACATTATGACGTTTTTGCAAATGTCAATGTATTTTTTCCCCAAGAGAAAGCCTGTAAAGAATGTGGTTCAGGATGATCAAAACTTTCAGTAAACATGTTATTTGTTTAAATAAAGAAAATACAGAATCCATTCAGTTCTAGAGTCCTCTTGAAATGTTGTACTGGAGGAATCACAGTAGTCTTAGTTGACATTTTCGTGGAGACCAGAAAATTAGGTTGAGTTTAGGATAGCTGTGCTTCTTGCTGTCTGATACTCGGTACATAAGGCTTACCCAAAAAAGAGCAACTGACTGATGTTAGGTTGGTTGAACATTTCATTCTAAAAAGCTATGCTTGTGTTTGTTTCCTTCTGATGATTTTCATTTCAAATGTCAGCATACGTTTTGAAAATATTATTAGAGTTTACAGTGGTCAACAGCACTGAAGAATTTGGTAAATATTATGGACGTGCGTTTAGTGATTTTTTACGTGCAGAGTAGTCATGTGGCTTGGTGTGTCAATGGTCACACACATGAAAAGAGACTAACTAAAACCCATTGGTTTAAAACCATACGTATTAATTTCTCCTCCTTTGATGGTCTATTTTATATAAAGCCAAGAATGTTACTGTGTTAGCTGTTACTGTTACAAATTAGCTGTTACTGATGTCCTCATTAAAATATCTTCATTGAAGAAGAAAAATGGCAGTGTAACAGGCAGGACTTATCCTACCTATTAAGGCATATCTCATACAAGAAAACAGAATAATGAAATTTATGTACTCCAATGCAGCACAATATTGCCTCTGCAACTGGCAAGGAAGAATTACAAGTCGAGTAGAGAGTCAAGGAGAAATGCATACCTTGTTTTCCTTTGCTTTATTTCTAAGTATCACAGTGACAGTGGAAAGGATATGTTATAACTTTAGAATTCCATATAGATGAATAGTAGGAGTGAGAAACTATGAAATATTGCTAAAACGCTCCTGTCACGACAGCCTCAATATTTCTATGGCATTGAACAGAGCTCAGGCTATTTCCTGGTGCTTGTCACCTCCATGAAGAAAGCATCTCTTTCCATGGATTTCAGTAGGAAGAGCACCTTGCATTAAATGTAGCATCCAGGGCATTTTTTCAAAATGTATTTAAAATTATTTTATGGGCAAATTAATTTTTATATACTGCCTACAAACAGACAATGGCTTTTCATATATAATATTATTGAATAAGATTCTCCAGTTTGCTATATTATTTTTATATTCTCCAAAATACTACACTCCAAAAGCTTTTCTAAACTTATTGCAAAATGAAAGTTCAAAGTAGCTTCTTTAAGATAGTATCTGAAACTTCGAGTATGGAGGAGACATGAACATGGAAATTAAGGAGTGTTATTGTATTACCAGCAGCTGCTTTTATGTGCATATCCTGAATTGAACTAGACTGAAGTTCTTTCACCAGAAGCTAGAAAGTTCATGGGAGAGGCAAATCAGACACTGAAGTGGATGTTTCGGTCTTGATTAAAGGAAGTGAATGTGGAGAATTAAACTGATACTCCACATAAAACCTACCTTGTGTTACATCCCTTATTCCTGTAATTATATCACTCCCCTGGTCTTATACTAGGAACTTTGCTCTGAATTTTTTAGAAAACAATTGTTAGAGATGACATGACCTAAAAAGTTAGGATCTGTTTGCTTTTTTAGCTCTCTTACAACTAACTCGTGTGATCTTGGGCAGATAATTTTTTCCTTCCATTTACTGAAAAAAGAGGAGGATTTTACTAAAGTTATTAAAAAAAGAAGTGGATGAGCTATTATTGCGTTTCATGAAAAAGTCACTTTCCCTCTTTCATTTACTCTCTTGTGTGTTGAATGATTTATTCCAAAGAGAGGAAGCCAGCACTGTTTCTTACCTCAGTATCAACCCTGCCACAACAGTAAAGCAGTAAGGATACACCAGTGGAAACACTGTAAGAAAAAGCTGAACAAGTTGGTGAATTATCAGTATGCAGGGACACGCACGTGTACGAACACGCTCAGCCAGCATTAGAAATCTGGGCTCTAGCTGAAACATGTGATAAAAATGTGAAGGGCAATGTAATTAAAAAACTTGAAACACTGTGCTGAGGTCATTCCTGTTTACCTTCCACCATAAAAGACGTGCCCTCTGTTGCCTGCTGTACAGTAATAAACAACCCTATAGAACTGCACTGTGGCAAACAGGATACCTCCTACTTTATTTCCTGGGGCTATTCTTTCTCCTCTCTGTCCTCAACCTCAAATAACTCCTCCGTTCTACCAGCCTCAACAGCCTTCTTGGGCAGCTATGGGAAGGCTCAGCTGTGCTTGTCCCTGCCTCATGCCTCTCCAAGGTCACCAAGGACAGGTGCTCTTGCTGCTGTTCTGTGTGCCACCAGCGAGAAAAGGCAGTTGGAGAGCCAATCTTGGCCCTGTAAGGACTCACAGAACAAGCCAAAAAATCCCTGGGCATTAAAGAAAAATACAGATGTTTCCCTCTCTTCTCTGAAGATGTTCAGTCTTCACCCATTACCTTCTCACAGTGGGAACAATTTTATTCTTAGACCTGCTGTTACTTAGCTTCGAGTTTTCATAATGACTATCATCTGAGACTAGTGATGTTTTACAAGCATCACATTAGTGACTGGGCTTCAACTTCCTACTGAAGCAGCAAAACCTTTAATCTCCCTTATATCGAGAAACTAAGGAAGAGTATCTGACTAGATGATGTTAGGTCAATCATAGTAAAGTAAACCTAGCCATGGCATACTGAGCCCTAGCATTGAGCTCCAGCTACATTACATTAGCTGGATAATGTATGATAGCTCCAGCTATCATACATTAAAATCTATCAAATTATGGTAAATATATATTTGAAACAGACAAGTGAAATTTTGGGATATGGTGTCCCTGTCACCACAAGGCTCTTGAAGGTTATGGGCTGGTGTGGACTATGCAGATGAGATGTATTTGGTGACCAATTTGACCAATGTCTAGTCTGAACTTTGCTACTAAATCTCAACTCCATTTAATGTGACAGTTATCAGAACCAAATTACACTTAAAACTTTTGTTAACAAATTACTAGCAAATAGACTGGAAGCTTATAATACAGTGGCAGGCAGATAACTGGATATAATGACTAACAGGGCGAGAGATAAAACGCCTTCCTCCACCAAAGGGGCCATAAATAGGCAGGGGGAGCACTACTGATATATTAAAGGAGTCAGAAAATGCTCAGATAAACACACAGTTCCTGTTCTTAGCACTTAGAAATTGCAATTACTATGCAAGAGGTGTAATACCCTCACACCTTCATTCAGTTACTGTTATTATCTCCCCTGTAAACTGATTTTGTAGGCACGGAGCAGGAACCTCCCTTGAGTCAGAGAGAAAACTTGAACTGCCTTATCTGTTTTACAACTCCCTTGCAAAGTGCACTATCACTGCTTATCAGAGAGTGGTTCCTGCTTAATATTTTCAAGAGACAAAAAGGTTATGAACCAGGAACCTGCCCCTGACATTCATACAAGGTGACAGAAACAGGGAGTGAGGTTAACTCAGCTTACCTTTCAGTACAGAAAACCTGCCTTTTGCCATGTACGTCATACTGTACTGAACAGTCATAGCAAGATACCGTGATGAGTAGGACACACACCTTTCTAATGTTTACTAATTAATCCAAACAAACATCACTGTCAGAGGGGCTGGGCAAGTTGCACAGCTACTTCGCTGTGCAGAAGGTAAAAGAGTTGCCTTGGTACCCAAGACCAGTATTTAGAAGCCAGTCATTACTGGGTACAGCTTAGCCAATCTTATATTCTACCAAGTTGATATATACCAACAATCTTCACATTGCATTGGATTTTGCTATATTGTAAGTCATCTCAAGGGAAGTACACTTACAGCCTTGTAAACAGAACAGAATCTATAACATCACAACAAGGTGATGTAAAGATGTAAAAGGTGACAAAAGGATGTAAAAAATTTAGAGGTTTGTTTGTCTATCATCCCAGTTATTTTCTTTCTAAAAAGATATTTTTTTGTAAATTTGTTTCTGTCATAGGCTGCAGTTTTAGCTGACACAGGTAGGCTCTTGTCCAGGAACAAGCACAGGGACGTGCTTCAGGAGGTGGGGAGATCAACATTTTGGTTTTCAGCTTTGGAAAGTGCTCTGATTTCTCAAAAAAAAAGCAAAAGCTTCAGAGCTACAGGTGGAAAATGATGATTTTCTTCTTACAAAAATTATACTGTTTTTAGGGAGGTCATACATAATATTGGTAAGTTGCCACCCATTTAATACAAAAAAATTATTTTTCCATACAATATGGAGCATTTGCAGCCTTAGCGATACTTTGTGAATATTTGCTGGGTAGAAATGCAATGAAAACTATAAATTACTTTCAAAAAAGAGACAAGCCACAGAAGTCAAGTGTTTCTCATATAATTTAATAAAGTTAAGGATTATTGTTTACTTAATGATCAAAACTCCTACATATTCTGACATTTCTGTACTTAAGGAATGTAAGTCTGAAATAGACAGTAAAGATGAAATTTCTATCATTTCCCCACTGTATAACACTTGAAACATTCTTACTATTAGTGTGGCATTTCAGCTGGAGTTTTCCAAGACATTAACATTTCTTTCATTCCTTTCTCACATTTTCCCAGTGGCTAATTTCCTTGTTATTTCCAATGTCTGGGTTAGCAGAATCTTACCTGTGAGACAGTAAATTTGGCCTTAGTGTCAAAACAACTTTAAAATGACAGGGTTTCTAGATAGAGGACTTCTGAAATGCATGTCACTTCCTGAAAAATCAATTATCAACAGACATGAATTTATTATTTTTACCTGATAGACTTTAGATGTTTTCAAAAAACTTCTATGAGCCACTGAGATCTCCTTTATTCCATTTTATATATGTTACAATTATTCCATTATATATATTTCAGTTCTCTCTTCAGAGGCACGTAAGATCCAGTAATTTAATATTTGATTTTTATAGAACATGTAATGCTGAAAGGCCTAAAGAAGAGGAAGACAACTGAAGGCTGTGATAGGGTTTGCACAGATCTCACAGACAAACATTTGTTAGAACCAGTTTTTACTCCTGGGTTACATGAACTTTGAACCCAGCAAATTCTTTGGCAAAGGGAAAGCAGAAAAAAATACAAAGAGATCTTTCTAAAATCAATGACTTTTCTTGATTAGACCACTGATTTCTTATGTGACGAAGATGTGTTAATTCTAGTGTACTTGCCATTTCTTCATACACTTCCACTGCATGGATAAATGCAAGTCAAACTGGAGCAGGTGCAATTTGCACAAATATTGCGAAGCAATAACTGGCCAAGAAAAGGGGATCAGTATGAGGCTTTGTTCAAAGAAAAAAAAAATCATGTGAAGTGAAAATTTTCTCCTGGATCTGTTTTGCTTTGTGGAGGCAGGTGTTTCCCAAAACTATTATCCTGCTCTAAACACGACTGGATGGCAAGCTGATTTTATGTCATGCAAAGTTTGGGTGAATGTTTCCCTGCTGGTCAGAAACTTCCTCATGCTTCAGGATCCTTTTCCAGGTGGATCTTTAGGCTCCAAAGCAAAATCCTTATGGATAACCGTGGCTTTAGTTGGAAGCACTATGACAGGTCTAAATACAAGTGCTACTTAGAAATAAGTGTTACTTAGAAATTAAATCACCTCCTGATCCAGCTTACTGGACCAATGGAGGTGGCCTTGATATGTAAATTAAACAGAACAGTCAGACTTTATAGCTAAGCTTGAAACTCATGTATTTGACTTAAGTAGAGCAGGACTGTATGCCCTTTTCTCTCCCACACATGCAGTTTGCTTAGTTCTTGTCCACAAGCTGTTGACACAATAATTGACATTAGTGTATTTATCAGTTTCAGTATATCAACCAAAAATAATAAAATATTAATTTACCCTTGGGAAAGCAAAGCAGAACCATCCATACAAAACATTAAAACATGGTTTGCTTCATTTACTGTGTGCAGTTCCTGTCTCGTGGAACATTTGTTTCTTAGAATTTCATGCCCTACTCGGCAGGTTAATCACATGAGACCTCACTGGCACTGCAAAAATTATAGGGCTTTCCACCTTTATGTTTATTCTGTGTTCAATACCTGAAAAAAGATAAACCCACGGAAAATGGACTCCACTGTGTAAGTCACGTGAATGAGAGATGGACAATTCAGAGAACTTGCAGACACACTGCACACTTTCAGGAAACTAATAAAAAACCTCCATAGCCAAGGGAGGAAAAAAACCCCAGCCCCAAACAAATCAAAACCAATGGCCCAGAAATGTTGAAGCAGATAATGCTTTTCCAGAAAGTTAACTATTTCCTGCTGTTACCTTCACTGAAATGCTGATTTCTTTCTGGTACATCATTCATATGTCAGATGATAGAACTGGATGACATCAAAGAATGTATTTGGGTTTATCCCAAACCCAGTATACAACATTTTGGAGGTTTGCTCAAGTTGGCTCTCTTCTTAGCAAAAACTATTTTTCATATCTGCTTATCTCAAAATTGAAGGCCCAGCTGGAATTGCAAGTAGAAAAGCCAAAATGCTGTCAGAAAAAAATATGCTTGTAGTATTTCTAAATCACAGAGAGCAGTTAAATCTCTAAAGGAAGATTTTTTTGGAAAAGTATAGTCCTCATTTGCAACCTGCAGATGTCCAGTTAGAAGTGCTTTCCAGCTTGCACTGCAGTTCATGGTACAATTCCATAATTATATTATTTAGGAAGGATTTTTCCTTTATGCTTACATCAGTTGAAGTGGAATAGAAAAATTTAGAATGTTCTTAAAAAAATATAGTCTCAGGGTCTTCCTTCATAATTTAAATGATCCAAGCCTATATAGTCACAGTCGGCCTTCAACTTATGTATTTGCAAGAGGAAGAGAAAACCAACCCCGCAAAGGCTGATCCAGGAAGCACATCACTAAAAGCACCTGGATAGCTCAGTTGAGCAATCCTCCCACTGAAGTTGCATTTGAAGAGACAACTGCAACCAAATCGCCACACGAACAATTTCTAAATTGCATCAAATTAACAAATTCCAGACAAATTTCAGACAAATACCAATGTCTTCTACATTACTGGAGAAAAATTATTGAACCTACTTGCACCTCTGGAGTGGTCCAGCTGACAACAATATTAAAGGATAATGTGGTCTATGTGATTAATGAAAAAGTATGAGGTTATTAATACTGTGGAAAATATTCTGTTAGGCATTGGGCGTATATGAAAATTTCTTAAGTACTTACTTTGTCATATCTGGACTGATACTTCTGTAAATGACTCTTTGGGCTTTTCTTTAAAGGGAAACCACATAAATATTAGAAGCACATAGGGAGCTACTACCAGGAAGAGGTGGGCATTACAGCTGAAGGAAAGAGGTGAGGAGCACTGCTGGTGTGCAGAGGGGAGAGCTGCTGAGCTTCAAGAGTGGTGGCAGCTGGTCGATGTGGCAGCTGTGTTGGGGCTGCCTTTGGATACAAGTAGTCTTGTCAGGTTATGTGTTTCATATTGCAGGCAGAGGATGCTTGGGATGCTTTACCTCCATCTGTGTAGCTTGAGCCATTCCAAATACACCACTTCATAGATTTTCCATTACATTTTTGAATGCTCATTAAATTGACCAAAAAATATAAGAAAATTCTACCATCTGATGGCTTTCATACCTTGCTCAGCTTGAATTAATATTTACTTCATTCTATCTGATCTGATACAACACTTAATGAGGAAACAAAAGTACAGGCTGCTTTGAATTAGTCATTAAATTATGGACAAACTTAAAGAAAGAAGCTATCATTTGGTCAAATCAGTTAGTCTAATACCAACTTGAAGGCCTCTGAGGAATCTGCAGAAGTAAAAGGGGGAGTTAAGAACTCCAGATGTGCACATTGAGAATCATATAAAAACCAGACTTAACTAGTTTTTCACATTAACTGGATTTTAGGCTGTAAAAATTGATCAAGTTATTAATTGAAAAAGCTTACAGAGTATATGCAGAAATAGCCAGGCTGCCTAGCTTCTGTTGGATGAGTAAAAGACAAAAAAAAAAAACCAAAGTGGAAGCTCTCAGAGGGGAAAATTTTCCAGCTCACATATTTGGGAATGTTTAGAAAACAAACACATCTTCAGTCAGAATTTCTAGTGTTATATGAATAAGCCCACTGCAATAACTAAAAAACTGTGACTTGAAAATACAAATGGGACTACATTTGAAAAGGAACAACACAAAATCAAATAAAACTTTTCATTCCTTTTGGTTATTTTTACTTCTATATTGAACAAGTATCCATGGCATTTGAAGCCTGAAGTTTTCCCAGAGCCTTACAGTGCCTCCAAACCACACTGCTCTGGACCTCATCTCCTCATTAAAATACAGATTCATAAGCTAGAAACCTCCATGATTCTGTCTTGCTGTACTGGTAGCCTGTGGGTTCAGCTGGAGATACCAATGCTGAAGAGGAGCAATAAGGCATAGTTCACGTATTCCTCTTACTGGCAGGACTGGCTGGGGCAGCTCCTGCAACTGAAAGTGGACCCAAATTGAAAACAAACATTCTCTTCCATGGAAAAATGCAGCTTCCTGCTGGCCAAAAGAGTTTGTAAGCTTTTACCAACTTCTACAAGTACATGTTGCAAAAAAACAAACCAAAACAAAACAGAACCAAAAAAACCAAACCAAACAACCCAAACCTTTTAAACCGGGATTTCAAAAGTAGAATGTTTTGATTTTCTTAAATTCTGAGATATGACTTCTTACATCTTCTCAATATATCAATATTGATATACTGATATCTTTGATATCTTCAAGATATCAAATACATATCTTTGTTCCTTTTTCTCTTCAAATAGAGCACTCTAACACTTTGTTCTGGGGAAAACAAAAAAAACCCCAACCTTTTCTTCTCCCTCCCCCCAAAATATTTTTTAATCTTCTGGGTTGTTTTGATGAAAGAACATAAATTTTTTTGGCCTCAAGTCCCAATTATTTTCACAAACCTGTTGTTGTACTTTATTCAAATGGAAAAAGGTAGAAAAATTCCATCACTGGTTTTCTTCCAAAATAACTTATCAAAAATTTATTCACTAATCGTGGAGAGCAAGGCTGGAGTTGATTCACTGTTGAATAAGGCACTCACTGAGGAAGTAGAGCTCTTAATGAAAACAGATTTTTTTTTTTCAAGTGCCCATTGACTAACAGCTTCTGGGTAGTGAATGTTTGAAATCCTGACCTTATACTTGGGAGCAGGCACATTTGTCAGCATTGTCACTGGTACCTGCAAGTGTGTTTTGTACAGGCACGGCAGATTGTACTGTCCAGTATGAATGGTTGTATTTTTCTTTAGAGCTCATAAATTCACTTTCAGTGAGGCAGGAGAGAAGGGCTTCTTGCACAGCAGGTCTTCTAGTCCCATAAAACTAACTACCTTCAATTCTGGAAATATCTTCAATAAGAAGCAGCAATGCTGTGGGAATAAGCTCCACATCTGCTTGCATTCAGCATTTTGCCCACCCTGAGGCAGGCAGGAACATACCTACTCCCTGCCAGCAAAGCCACATCCCTGCAGCTGACCTTAGACAAGTGCTTGTTCTTGGGTTTCCCCTGCCACAACTTCATTACTGCCTTTCCCTTATTTTCCCTCCCTAAAATTAAGCACTTCCTTTTCCTGCCCTGTATTAACAGATTTATTTAAGTTGTACAGCTTCACATATTGCATCTGACTTGAAAAAGCTGGATGTTGGTTACGGCGTCTTTGTGCCACTTTAACAGAAGTAAAGAAAATACAGTAATGCAATTTCATTGTCCTTAGCAAAAGACAACTGGATTGCTAAGCAGCAGCATTTGATCTGGTGACACCAGTTCCAAGATCCTGCCAGTAAACATCCAGCAAAAGCCTTTGTTCTAGTTTTTAGAAAGAAATTAAGGCAGCCTGTTAAAAAATAATAAAAAAAGTAAATGAATAACCAGTTAAGTCATCACAAGTTCCTAAGTCTGTGATTTTATCTCAGAAAAAGCTAGCAATGGTTCTGTGCCCATTTTATTTTACAAAAGGAATTTGGAATTAAAAACTGCCTTAGAACTTGCATAGTCACTTTTTGCAGGAAGCAAACTTTCATCCAAATTTTGTTCAACCTGTTTCTGCCTGTGCATTTTGTTGTAGTGACATGACAGCAACTCCAAGAGATCATAGGCATTATGAGCCCATAATGCCACTCAACCCTTAAGCTTTGCTCCCAGTGCTGGCCCAATGGTCAGGTCTAGCAAATTGCCTGTGACCAATTTTAATTTACAGGATCACGGTGAAATGTCTGTCTGGGCAGAAGACCTTCCAATGATTTGGAAGGGAATTGCAAGAGAGAGGACTACATATTTGTGCAATTGCAGATATCTTTCTCTCTGCAATATTTAATTACTTTTATCTTAATTCACTTTTGATTTTTGGTAAAAATAAATTCACCTAGGAGTTCCTACAGTAAGGTAGGCTAAAATTGGTAATAACCTTGCTTCTAGGTACCTTGTTTTCTTTTTACTCTGCTCACCTTATCTCAGAAAAGCTTCATCTTTTTGCCCTTGATCTTCACATTGTGTCATTCATGCTGATGAATGTTCTCCATGCTGGTACCCTCAGTGTTTTGGAGTAACCCAAATTAAAGCATTAAATGCAAGGCTATTTCCATAAAGCTCTCTCATAGAATCTGTATAAAATGGTAGCTAACTCCCTAAGAACAAAAGGCAAACCCATCAAAATCAATAGTTACTCATCAAATGAACCAAAATCAGGCAGAAATGAATCCTGGGAGCTTTCAACAGGAGAAATTTTTTTTAGAAGCCATTAAAGATACAGCAGTGCTGGAGGTACTTTTATCTGTAATTACACCATGTGCAGTTGTTATTAACATTGATTGACAATCATCTCTTCCAATGGGAGTTCATGTCTCTTCTAACCATTTATAATCAGTTACTTTATTAGTAACTCCACCTGTAACCAGGCAATGTGCATTTATGACCCATCACAGTTAGATATGTACAAAAACCAGACCTTAAGCCAACAAGACCTTAAGAGAACACATACACACCAGAGGTGGTTGGGGCAGAGGAATAGTTTTGAGGAAACCACTTTAAAATATCCTTCTCATGTCATAGGAAGGCCAGTGCCAGATGTGATGGACAAAAGCCGGTACCTTTCAAAACTATCAATATTTTAATGGTCCACAGCTTGTCTACTTCATTATTCTGCTTCCTCCCCAGAAGGTTAGTGATGCTGCAGATGTGGAAGAAGACAATGAGTGAATGTGACTTTCTGCAAGCAGCTTCATGAAAAATTATGATCAGGTAGCCTTTTATAAATTAGGACTGTCCTGCAGGTAGTCTGTTTCTCTTCACATTTATACTATATAAACCAGCAATCACAGCAACAGAAATAATCCTAGGAGAATAAGAATGTTAGAAAGAATTTGGAACTGTCACATCTATGAGGCTCTGTACCAGTACTGAAAGTCGGCAGTAGCTGCTGACTGGGTCCTGAGCTTTTCATGCAATATATTACTGAAGACTTTTAAAGTAAAACCATAATTTCTCTAAAAGTGATTAGGAATTCCAAAGACAAGAGAGCCTTACACATGAGAAGTCCACTGGAAAACAGCAGAAAAATGATATGTGGGATGGCAGTACTAAAAAGGACAAAAAAATCTGTTTACCGTAAACTTAGATGGTGAGAAAAGTTGAGTGAACACACATTACTGAGTAGCTGTAGATCTGGATGTGACATGACACAGCACAGCCAAAAGTAAGCTTGTTGCTGGGTTCTGCTAGTTTACTCCCAACGCTGCCTCCCTGTCTGAAATTTCAGGAATCAGAGTTGCAATTTGTACATGTGCTCATTACTTGTGACTAATGAGACAGCACAAAAAGAGGTTTGGCTTCCTCCCCTGGGTGGTGACCACTCCGACTGTGAGAGAAATTAATTATCAAGAGCAATTTGTGTCAGGGTAGCTCACAAATACTACTGCCGCAGAAGAATTCATAGCTGCAAGAAGACAGACCATCATCTCTGACAATTGCTTTTGGCAAAATTTTCCTTACAAACTTGATGTGATGACAATTGCTTTTTATGATAAATGAAAACTATCATTTAACATTGTGGTAATAACTGTGTCCTAAGAAGAGGTCAGGCTTGGCTGTTATCTTCTGCTACAGATAAGGCATAGATGGGGCAAACTTATAGTCCTAAAAACCATGAGCCAGACTCAACATTATGTTTCTGCTTTCAGGGAGCAGACCCTGAAAGATGGTCAGGGCATGTCAAAACTATCAGAATAGCTTGAACTTCAACAGGATTTCATGCCCACACAGCCAAGAGATCCCTGAGGAGAAAAATGAATGGTAAAGGAGTAGAGGGACTTAATCAGGGGATCATGAAAACCCAGCACACAGGAATCTGAACATTAGTGGGACAAAGAAGCCACACATACCCCAGTGGGCTGAAAGCTCAGCCCAGTGACTGCTGTCTTGTTTGCAGGTCCAGTCTTTGCATCAAAGTTTACCAGGTAGAGAGTGTTTAACATGCTTCCTTCCACCTCCTTGTCACCAGGCACACAATTCATCTGTTAATAATGCACAGCCATGAGTGGCCATGCCAGCTCAAGGCCCTGGCTCAGAGCCCACGTTCTCAGTGCCAGTGATTCCTTAATGCTCACGCTAGTGCCAGCCTGCTGTGGAAGGCTCTCTCGGCATGAGAAGCTGAGGCGCTGCCAGGACCAGAGGGCATAGCAAAGCTTAGAAGCTATGGGATTGACGAGTGGTCAGTGAGGTGGATTGAGAACTGGCTGACTGGCAGAGCTCAGAAAGTTGTGATCAGTGGTGCAGAATCTAGTTGGAGGCCTGTAACTAGTGGTGTTCCCCAGGGGTTGGTACTGGGTCCGGTCTTGTTTAACATCTTCATCAACAACCTGGATGTAGGGATAGAGCCCGCCCTCAGCAAGTCTGCTGATGATACAAAGTTGGGAGCAGTGGCTGACACACCAGAAGGCTGTGCTGCCATTCAACGAGACCTGGACACACTGGAGAGTTGGGCAGAAAGGAACCTGATGAGGTTCAACAAGAGCAAGTGCAGAGTCCTTCACCTGAGGAGGAATAACCCCAGGCACCAGTAGAGGTTGGGGGCTGACCTGCTGGAGAGGAGCTCTGTGGAGAAGGACCTGGGTGTGCTGGTGGACACGGGCTGGCCATGAGCCAGCAGTGTGCCCTTGTTGCCAGGAAGGCCAACAGTATCCTGGGGTGCATTAAAAAGAGCGTGGCCAGCAGGTCAAGGGAAGTTCTTCTCCCCCTTTACCCTGCCCTAGTGAGGCCACATCTGGAATACTGCATCCAGTTTTGGGCTCCCCAGTTCAAGAAAGACAGGGATCTTCTGGAGAGGGTCCAGAGGATACCACAAAGATGATTAGTGGCCTAGAGCATCTGCCATATGAGGAGAGGCTGGGAGAGCTGGGACTCTTCAGCCTGGAGAAGAGAAGACTGAGAGGGGATCTTATCAATGTCTATAAATACCTGAAATGCAGGGGGCCAAATGGATGGGGCTGGGCCTTTTTCAGTAGTACCCAGTGACAGGACGAGGGGCAATGGGCAAAAACTGGAACACCAAAAATTTCATACAAACTTAAGGAAAAACTTTACTGTGCCCAGAGAGGTTGTGAAGTCTCCATCTCTGGAGATGTTCAAAACCTGCCTGGACACAATCCTGTGCAACCTGTTGTAGGGAACCTGCTTTGGCAGGGGGATTGGACTGGATGATCTCCTGAGGCCCCTTCCAAACCCTATAATTCTGTGATTCTGTGATTGTGTGCACATTTTTCATCTGACATGACAGTTACCATGGATGCACTCAGCTCAAACTTTCTCAAAATTTTCAATGTGACAGGGTGTATTGGGGTCTTGTGGTGAAAAGCACTTGGCTTCTGGGGTGTAGGTGTGATGTTTCTGTGAAAAGTAGCAGAAGTCTCACCACAACTGCTGTGAAATCACTGGGGCTTCACCACAGTTAAGGAACTTAGATGAATGAGCTTCTCCAGGATGGAGAAGTAAGGTTTTGAAAACCACCAAGTGTCACTGAGGGATCAGCTTTGAATTTCTTCCAGTTAATAGAAACCATGGGGAAGTTTTGAAAACTCCAAAACCCCTTATATGCCTTTGAAAAACTCTCGGCCACCAAGTCTAACGCTCAGGAGTTCAAGCAAATTGGAAAGCTACTGTAACAGCCTCTGAGAAGAAGACTTGCTCTAGCTAATGATCGTGGCCTTATCTCCTTCCAGCTCAGATTTGATTCAAAAAGCTGCGCTAACCCTCCTAGCAATATGGTGAGAATGGAAAAATATCCCTACCCGCACTTTTCATTTGGCTCATTATTAACTACCTGGCAAGAGTGTCAGCCATGTTATAGCACTAATACTACTTTATTCTCTTGATGCTAAATATGAGGACTGCAGTTTACTATAAATCCATAAAATATTAATTTAGGTTATAAGAAACTCTTAAACTTTCCCAGACCACATTAGGTCATCTATTCAGTAAAAATTCTTAAGTAAAAATTCAATAATATTTCTTCAAGAGAGGTCAATCTGAACATTTTTCTCCTTTGATCTAAATCATGGTCATCGTAGCAATGGTGATCTCAGCCACAAATCTGTACACACACCTGGCCCCAACTTCAGCTGGATTCGATCCATGGGATCCATGGAGGAGGGGCAGCAGAGGTCTGCCCGGCAGACACATTCTTAGTGGGAACGAAATAGTGACAACTGTCAGCATTTTCCTTCTTCAAAGTGCTCCCGAGCAGTGAATTCTTGATCTGCCTCAGGAGGCTGTGTCTTGCTCTTGGGGATGATTTTTTTCCTCCATAAATATTCAAATTGTTGTTCAGTCTCCATAGAGTTTTGGCACTGAAGAAGTAAGCAAAATTTAACTTGGTAAGTTTTTTTTTTTTTTTTTTATGAGTTAGTTTTTTATAATGATTTATAAAAGAAAGCATAAACTAGCAAAGAACTACTGCATTTAGCTGTTATTCATCTCTGTTCTGAGTAGAGATTTGTATATGTTATAAACACTATAATATAACAAACATAGCATAACATAATACAACATAATATATGGTAAAACATAACATTACACAGCTTAACATAACATTATATGTAATATAATTTATATTATATATACAATCTCTCTCTCCCCTTCTTCCTCCCTCATTTTTGAAGAACTAATGATACCTAAAAAAAAAGAAAAGTTCTTTCTAGGTGTGGAGGTACAGTGTGAACAAACACCATTTTATAAATGTAATCATTAGGGATAAAGTATCTCAAACAACACTTTTAAAAGTGACCAGTGATTTTGCTGCCTAATTCTTAAGCAGCACTGAAAATGCTGGATTTTTGCCAGGAGAAAAGTTGTTCTTAGTCCCTCTTAGATTTACCTTCTCGAAATCAAGACACTCTCTAAATCTGTAGCCACCTTCTGAACTTCAAGCCAAGGGATAATTTTGTTTAGATCAAACAGTTTCCTTGTGGGAGAGCCTTCCTATGTCTCTGTAGCAAAAGGATGATCAGCATGTTAACTAGTCTCTCGTATCACAGTGTGGTGGAGTACGTACGGCACTGATGTGCAGTGATTCATGCCCCTGAAAGGCAGGACAGCATTACAGAGATTTCCCTGGAAGTCCTTCTTGGCATAGGGGAAGTTGCTGCTCGTGTTCAAGAAAATATGTTGGGAAATACTTAATCCTTGAGAAATCACACTGGGATATAGTGAGTCATACCTATGTTGGGAAGGTAGGGGACAAGGCAGACAGGGAGGACACGCCAGAATGGGACTGGATTGGCTGTTGTACCTGGAGCAAGGCGCTTTGCAATGCATGTTTATGCTGCTCCTGGAAGGATTCCACAGCTGAACCAGGTGCAGAGCTCAAGAAGCTGAAAAGCTGCATTTAAACCCAAGTGAAAATAACCGAGTGGTCTGTCTGTTACGAGAGAGGTGTCTGGGCATACCCCTCCCCTTCACTGCCAGGGTCAGGAGAGTGCAGGGCTCTTCTATGAGAACCAAGCTGTAACTGTACTCTGGGACTGGGAGATTTCCCTCTGTACCCACAGCATGAGGCCCTGTTCTATTTTAATGATGCACTTTTTCTCCAGGTGACAGTCCCTGTAGCTTAGCCTGCACAAAGTTACTGTTTCAGGGCAATGGAAAG
Source organism: Antrostomus carolinensis (assembly GCF_000700745.2). Classification (NCBI taxonomy): domain Eukaryota; kingdom Metazoa; phylum Chordata; class Aves; order Caprimulgiformes; family Caprimulgidae; genus Antrostomus; species Antrostomus carolinensis. The sequence goes on along the minus strand of NW_010340607.1, from coordinate 52,140 downwards.
TCTCAAAAGACAGGAGTGGGAAAAGGAGCCAGAACAGTCCAGAATCAGTTTCCCTGATTCATCAGTGTAGCAACTGTGTCGCATTATACATGTCTGAGCCTCTTCTCACTCCTTTTCCCCTCCATTGAGCACCTTCTACTTGTTTTTTTTTTTTTTTTTTTTCTTTTCCACATGTTGCTTTTGTCCAAATTGGAGGCTTCACATGGGTGCAAGGAAGTTAATTTGTGCAATGAGGCTTTCCCCCAAAACAGTCTTGTGGTTCACCAACAAAATGTTGCCATCAGGAAAGTCCTTCTTCCTCAGAAGTGATCACAGTAGAATTTGGTTTGAAAATGAGGAGACCTTTTCAAGTTGTGACTCATGGCCACAATTCCCATTCTACTCAGTACAGACTCAGGAAACAAAGACCAGATCTCACCTTGTGCTCCAGAGAATTGCTTTACAAATTATGGTGGTGAAATGAGTGAGACTGGTCATTTAGCAAGGTAATAATACTGTAGGATTATTTTGTCATATTGTCTGCCCCCTTGGACCCTTTCAGACAGTCACAGAGATGTTCACAAACCATTTTATAAACTCAATTGTGGTTGTTATTACAAATAAATTACATTGGGAACACTTCATCAAAGGTTCTGCCATGGTTCATGGGCACAGTGGGAAAGCTGAGTCAAGAGCTCTGTTTTTCTTGGCTCTCTGTTGTCAATGGCCCATGAAATTTGATGGTAGGATGTGTAGTAATCTTTAACTTATCTCTAATTTATCCATAAGGATGTATGGCATATCTTTCTTCGTTTCTGGGCCTTCAGTTTGAGAAGGATATTAGAAAAAAAATGTGAATAGAATTAAATTTTTTATTACATGCATGGGATGCAGCAATGGAATGAACATCTTACATTACGATAATTACATATTTTTTGAATAAGAAACAAGAAATAACAAATGATCATGTGGAAGGAGCAGAAACGAGTTAACCTAGCTAGCCACTGGATGGCACAATTGCTCTATTTAACTATTGCAAAACTGAGTTGTTTTTTTTCTTCGGATGCAAGTGAATAAACAAATCAACCCAGACACCAGGTAGTTATTTACAGTGTAATAAACCAAGCTAGAGAACCAAAGTCATACACCAAGCAGGAAGTACAGTTTGTCAGTGCACAATTTATGGTCTCACAAACGCTACTACTTTAATAGATCGGTCAGCAAAAACCAACTCTTTGAGTAATTATCACAAAACTGAACTTTGCTTTCCCTCCCGAAATTAGGCTCCTTGATCAAATACTTATTGTTTAAAAACTAAATTACAGTTAATAAACATTGAGATTACGGAAGTGTCCCTGATTTCCCAATTGAGTTTTTTGGAACCTCATTGCCTATTTTGTTTCAAGGCCTCTGTTTCATAGTCTCAAGTGTACTGTAATTACTTGATTTTTTTTCTTGATTACATTCTTTGGATCCACACCTTTTTTTCCTCCCTTGAGGAAAAGTGGGGAAGATTTCTACAAGTCATGGCATGGAAGGCTGTGACATATGATGTTTGCCTCCAGTGAGATATGTACCCAAGTAGTATTTCAAGAAAAAAGCAGTCATGTAAGGCTGATATTCAACCTTGGTAGTACAACAATAATACACAGCAAGAGCAGCAATGTCCTTTTGATGGGCCTTACTGGCAGCCTGTTGCTCACACAGGACCTTCTCCTCCCCAACTCCAATTTCAGCTGTGATTTTGACTGTTCTTTCTTGGGGAAATATAAACCCAGTGACAACTGCAAAATGGGTGGGCACCATTGTTTGCCCAAATCAACCACAGAAAAAGGCTTAAGAACTGCTGACTTACCATGGTTTTCTAAAAATAACAATTAAAAAAGGCAGAAAAGAGAGAGATTTGCATGATCACATAATTTTTCAGTTGGCCAATTGCCTTTAATAACTTCCGAAAGATGATAACAGCCTACAGTTCTTAAATGTAGAAATTTATTGCAGTTTGGAGTGAAATAAAATGTTACCTGGGAACACAAGACATGGAAACAGCAGTGTCCCCTGACCCTTTCTGAAAGCTGGCTGTTGCTTGCCTGTTGGCCCAGCAGCATGTCAGTCGGTGCATGCATTACTTCAACCTCTGGTCTCCCGAACAGGGACATGGGAGAGGGTGCTGGGGTTATCAGGGAAAGATGGGGAGGTTTCTGGGGGATGGAGGGCAACCAGACTTAATAGAATCCATGACTCATGCTTTTTTGACTTGTTTTAAAATCTGAAAGGTACAATCAGATATCTAGTTTCAGATGTGCACCAAAAAAAGAGAAAATAAGTAAGTAATGAAACCCACAAAGGCTGAGCAACACAAAGCCACGATGGAAAGGCTGAGAGTAACTACAAGGGATTGCATGTGGAAACGATGGCACGTGGCCAGGTCCAAATCCCAGAGACACCACACTTGCAGCAAAGCAAATTCTTTAATAAGCATAATTCAAAACCAGAAGAATAAACAATATTTGTATGAATAGCTAAGCAGTTCATGTGTGGAGGAGGGATCCCCTTGACAGCGAAAAGGAGTCGTACCCCTGAGACCTAAAACCACTGGATGATACTGAAAAAAAGCCTATACTTAATATTACCAAAGACTCCTACACAAACATTAGCAATGAGCCCAAAGGAAGGGCTCACTTTTCTGAAAGGAGCAGAGAAGTCCTGGCACACCACCAGCCTCTAGCACAAGTTGACTCTCCTATAGAAGTCGTATGATTTAGGGATCCTAATTCTTTCTCCTTAGAGCATTTAAAACGCAGAAAAAGAGGCTAAGAGGAGCATGATACACTAATAGGGGGCAGAGGCTGACCTGTGTGGGTGTTGCTGCTGAGCAGAGGGGCTGTGATGATGGGGCACAGGTAGCAGTGCCCAAATCCTGACCTGGGGCTGGGATTTCCCCATGGGGCTCCTCCTGAGCTGGCCCTCACTGACCGCGTCCCCCTGGCTCTGCTATGCTGCTCTCGTCCCCCTTCAGGTTTATAAATCGGCTGCAACAGAAAGTGGGGAGGAAAGCATGATAAGTCAGAGAGGTCCAACCAGGGGGTTTTTGGCTGGGTGGGTCCTACCCAGCCCTCTACCCTCCTGCCCCCCCACTGCTCTATATTCATCTGCCCGTCTGCGTGGCCCTACCCAAATGATGTAGAGCAGGTTCCCACCCTGTCAGTCTGGGATGCCCACCAAGTGCCCCCAAACCAATGTTCCTCCTGTCCACAGCATCCCAAATGAATATCTGATGGATGCCTGGGGTGGAGACTATCTTTTAGTTTGGGGCTTATGTTGTCCATGGCACAACGAGTGAGTAACCAGGATCTTGGCTGCTCCTGCAGTATAACTAATAACCCCATTTAGAATGCAGTTAAAGGTACATGTGAAGTTATCTGGACCTACTGAATCCACAGGGAAAATCAGGAGGTTTTTTTTAGTGTCTCTGAAATTAAGGCTTTGTAGATAAAAGCCTTCCATTCTGTTCATTCAGTGCTTATTTCTCATAAAGAATTTAAAGCAATTGTCAAGAGAATAGAGCTCATAGAATAAATGTACTGTAGGCCCTTAATTTATTCTTAGAGCTTTACTGATGCCACAACCCACAGACAGCAACAGATCTCTTCGTGTGAATTAAAGCTTATATTCAGTTACAACCATCTGTTTACAGTACACAGCTTTAAGGCCTGATTCATTATGGCATAACTCCAGTATTATAAATGGTGTTTAGAGTAACATTAGAATGATGTTTGAATGAATCTGGCTTTTTAATGTGTCCTGGGCTTGGCTGGAATAGAGTTAATTTTCACAAGAAGCTGAGAGGAGACACTGGCAGCTGACCTGAATTAACTAAGGGGATATTCAGTATCATATGACGTCATGCTCAGTATATAAATGGGGGAATTGGCGGGGGGAGGAGGGATTGCTGCTTGGAACAGGATGGGCATGGGGTTTCCAGATGGTGAGCAATTGCATTGTGCATTACTTGCTTTGTATATTCTTTTATTAGTATTGTTGTTATTATTATATCTTCTCTCCTTGTGTTGTCATGTAAAACTGTCCTTATTTCAATCCATGACTTTTATTTTTTTCTTCCTATTCTCCTCCCTGTCCCACCAGGGAAGTAGGAGGAGTGAGCGAGTGGCTACGTGGTGCTTAGTTGTCAGCTGGGCCTAAACCGTGACAGCCCTTTTGGTGCTCGTTTTTCTTTAATTATCAGAGTTATTTATATGTTGAAAAAGGAACAATTGAATGTAACTTTCATGGCCATGTCCACTAGAAGAAATGCACTGCAGGTCTCCTACAGCTGCCTAAGAAAATGACTGTGACTATGGACTAAGAAATGGAATACGTTATAAAATGGAAGAGGTGAGCAATATATTTGGGGAGGGGGGGGGTGGAAATTAATATGTTTCCTGGTGTGTTAATCTGTCACATAAAAACTGAAATGTGAGATATCTTTGTGGGACATAAATAGGACATCCATAGGAAGCTTAAGAATGCAACTGTAGTGGCAAGCTGGTGTCTTGCTCTGAAACCATGTTCTCCTGGTGACCCAAATGGTACCTGTCCAGCTGAAACAAGCCAAGCAGCTGTCCAGGAGAGGAGACGGCCTTGCTTACGGCACACTGTTATTGCCTTTCCTGCAATGACAAATGACAGGTCTGTACTACACAGTTTACACTTGAACAACCCATACATCCTGGCTGGAGGCACAAAAGGCTCGTCTGACACCAGTGACAAAATAGTGCAAAGGAAACCAGTAGGTGTCCTTAAGGTTGCCACCTTCCTGGGTTACAACACTGCGTTTCTTGTAAATCTGGTGAAAGCAGTGTTTTTGACATGAGAGATCTGCTATCGATTTAAGTCCTGCCAGATTTCACCCTTCCCTTTTACTGTCCTTATGCAAAGTGAACAAAGAAAACATGAGAACCTGCACCTGGGCAATATGGAGAACACTGGTCTCAGGACTGGTTTATGCCTGTTGTTCCCAGGTTAGTATATAGCCTATTGCAGGAATAAGTTATAAGAAAAAAACAGTTAAAAGTTTTATTTATTTAATTATTTGTAATTTAAGAAATACCATCCTACCTCCAGGTATCATCTGTGATCTTAAACTTCCACATATTCATTAAAGAAAGGAAATATCATGGACTGCAACCATATGGTTTGCCATCATCATGACCTCCTGACAAGGATGTGGGTCATTGGTCACCTTTCTAAGTCTTGCCCTTGCAGACCCTGCCCAAGGAAGTATAGATCAACCCATTAGCTAGGAGTACTTGCAAAGAGACCAAGTTTTGTCAGATGTAGCGGTTGCACTCATGCTTGAAAATGTGGGAAAATATAAGACAGTAAGTTGATGATGTATTTCTATAAATACACAGCCCATAAACTAACTGAAAACTGATCTGGTTTATTTTAACTTTAAATATCGCAAAGTTAATTGCAATTGCTATTTTTTTGTTAGTTCCAATTTCTATAGGTATATACTGTATTATATCTTGAATTTCAAGGAAGATTAAATGAAGATGCATTAATTTTGAATTTATTTTAAAGAATGTTTTATTTGAGCTATGGGAATACATCCTTTACAAATCAAGCTAATAATGCATATTGTTGGAAAATATTCAGTTTGTGCCTTAATCTAGAACTTCTACCTTTCTCCATGTTTGTTAAACAAGTTAAAAAGCAATCTCAAAATATCAGAGAGGCACAGATGCAAAAATTAAGTTAAAATCACTACTAATTTTCTTTAGCCTCATTCTTGACATTTTTATTACATAAAATGGGAAATTAACACCAGATTGAGGAATCTTCATTTTCTTTTTCTCTTTACTGCAGTTTCACTTTACACTGTCAATCAGTCATTTTTTTGACAGGAAAAGAAAACCATTAATAAAAATATATGTATATCTAGTGTCTTTTTCTTTTTTTTTTCCCCCCTAAGAAATCAATCCACCTTCACAGCTGTAGAATCAGAGTACCTTCCTAAAGTTATAATGAGTGGCATTACATTTTGCATTGTTTATAGAATCTCTCTGTTATATTCCTCTGTTTAGTACTTAAAATAGCTGAGAGCCTGCAATTTGATTCTGAAATGCAATAAAATATTTCACAGTGGTTTAAGCTTTCTCATAATCATACTTTTCCCTGACAAACTCTATTTTTTATCAGTCAGCAGTTGAAGATTTAAATCTCTCCCCCCAGCTATAGCCATACCTGCATTTTTCACCTAAAAAAATGTATGAGAAGAGTTTTCCCCTAAGAATCCCAATTTAATAGGAATATTATAGATGCCCAGAGGGGGAAAAACAAACCAAGAAAAAAGAAAAAAACATTTCTGCATGACCTTGAGCAACACGCACACCCATTTTATGGTTACTGTTGTATCGGTTCAAGGTTTTACATGGAATACTCAACTGTTTTTTACTAGTCTGCTCATTGTGTGTTAGTAATGACTTGTGGCCATACAATCCTGGACTACAATCTCCCAGCACCTTGAGAGGGTCACACTTGCTTGGTGCCACCAGCACTGAGGTGCCTTGCTCTCTGCTCAGCTCCTGGACTGTTAAAGCTGGTGTGTCACCAGTATTTCATCTTGTGGCTTTACAATCTCTCTAGTTAAATTCTCGCAGCAATTCAGCCAGGGGAGCCTTTCTTTGTAGCACCTCCTCCTCAAGCACAGCAGTGTCAGGTTGCGTTGGGCAGCTGTGGTGTTCCAGGAAGAACATGGCTGAGCTCAGCCCATAGAGACAGTCATGTCTTGGGACAAGCCTGATACAAGCTTTGCTGTTGTTATTCCACTGAAGACAGAATATGGCTTAACAGTAAGCTACTAAGAGTAAATTTTAATTTGTAAATATACTTTATTAATTTTGTTTGTAAATACACTTCAAGAACTTCTGGGCTGAAAATGCTGCAGTTGTAAACAAGATGTTGCTATAGTGTAAAAGCAGTCCATGCTCCGTTCCCATCTGCGCTGCGAAGTGGAGGCACTTGCTTGTGGGGCACAAGGGAAGTGATGAGATGTTAGAAGATGGGATACAGTGTCTCTCCCCACTTCCCAGCATTTCCCAGTGTGCCTTGTGAGGAACCAATTGAGTAAAGCATGGGCATGTAAGTGTGTAATTACAGCCCCCTCACCACCCTGCCCTCTGCTCCTGCCTCCAATGGCAAGTCAGACCTGATTTCATACCCACCTCAAACACCGCGGCAGATGGTTAAGTCCACGGCTGGTTCAGAATGTCTGTAAGGTTCAATTTTCAAGTTTTTGTAGTCATATGGGAATAATTATCTGTAATCACTTATGCACCTCTAGAAAAGGGCATAGGTACCAGCTGTGTTTATTTTATATTTTGTCTTGCTAGCTCTATGGGTGTAGTCTGTACCTGGCCTTGGATACTGCAGATGGAACAGATCTTGTGTACGTGTGAGGCTTTCCTTGTGAAATTCACAGGAGCTCTCTTGTCCGTGGAGATGGGCCCAGCACATTTTGTCCTGTGTTGTTATTTTCTTACGCCTTGAGGCAGTCTCCACTTCTGGCCAGTGCTGACACTGTAGAGCAAATTTTCTACACTGGGACTCCATGCTTTGCTGACATATGGCAGACATCAGTCTGTTGTGAAGTTTTTCATACATGTGCAATATATCCCCTTTGAATTCCATATCAATTAACAATACCCTTCACAGTATTTCTAAATTGCAGTGAACGAAGTTATGTTTTGCAACTTGGTGAACATGGATGATGTTACCCTGGTGTAATGAACAAACTTCAGCTTAATGTGAAAAGGGGAAGACTGTGAGAAGGGACATTTTCCACAGGAAATGTGAGAATGGACTATATGAGGAATATCTGGCACTTCTCTGATATGCCATATATGCTTCACAAGTTTTTCAAACCCAACTCATGAGTGGGAAGAGAGTATGAATTGCATAATGTTTGGTCTAATAATGCTGCATGACACTTTTCGCCTGAAGAGATCTTGTGAATTTGTATTTCAGATTATCCATAGTCTTTCTCAGGAAACCTAATTAGACTTCAAAGTTGTTCCCACTAAACTGAACTCTGTAACTGCAGCAACAGGAATGACATCAAAACCTTTGGAAAGAAAAAAGATGAATACTGCAAGAAAAAAAAAAAAGCAGGAAAAAAGCTTTTAGGAGGTTATTGACCATGGGCCAAACCATGCCCTCAGCTATATATATATATATACTATTCCCACTGAAGCTAAGGGGATTTGTATGTACCTCAGAGCAGAATATGGTACCTTGCTTTAGATGGTAAAACTCTTCCATGGCCCGATGAGAAATACACATTCAAAACTCAACATATGCTAAAAATTTCACTGTTTTGAATTTCCTTATATAGTTATTTCTTCAATGAAGAAGTTCTATCTGCTTTGTAAAGGAGTTTGAAAATCACAGCTTTTTCCTTCCTGGCAGATTTCTAGTAAACCTTTGCCAGCAGTACTGCTACTACTTGCATACAGCAAGCCTTTTGAAGTAAGTAAGGCTCACAGACCTGTTCAGGTTGGAAGAATCTTTGCAAGGTCCCTAGTCCAACCTCCTGCTCAAAGGACAGTATGGTGGGTTGACCTTGTCTGGGCTTCAGTACGTGTAGCGGTTGTTGCAGAGGACAAACATTGTAAATAATGAATGCCCCCCCCCCTTCCCCCTCCGTTCTCCTTGCATTTATTTCTGAGCAGATGTCATATAGTATGGAATATCTCTTTGGTCAGTTTGTCAGCTGTCCTGGCTATGTCCCCTCCAAATATTTTCCTCACCTCAAGCCTACTGGGGGTGGTGTGGGGTGGGGGAGAAATGTTGGAGAGACAGCCTTGATGCTGTGTGAGCACTGCTCAGCTGTAACCAAAACACCGGTCTGTTATCAGCACCCTTCTAGCTACTAGTAGAAAACACAGCACTCTGAGGGCTGGAGAAAATTAACTCCATCTCAACCAGACCCAATACAAGAGAGTCAACACCGCATAAGATCTGTTTGCTCAAGACCTTGTCCAGCTGAGTTTTGAAAACACTGATGGACAGAGACCCCACAGTGTCTCTGAGAAACCTCTTCTAATACTTAATTATCTTCAGAATGAACATTTTTCCTCATATTCAGTCTCAGTCTCCTGTTTCAATTTATGTCCATTATCTCACTGTGGACCTTAGTGAAGAGGCTGGCTCCATCTTCTTGACAACCTCCCCAAAAGCCCTGGCAGGCTGCTTTTTGGTCCCCTAAAACCATCTCTTCTCCAGGCTGAACAAGCCTAGCTCATTTGGCCTCTTCTCACTGAGCAAGTCCTGCAACCCTAACCATCTCAATGCCCCTCCATTGAACCTGCTCAAGGTTCTCAATGTCTTCCTTGTACTGAGGCCCCAAAAGTGGATGCAATATGTAGATGTGGTCTAATGAGTGGTAAGTAAGGGGGGACAATAGCTGCCATCATTTTACTCACTACGCTCATGTTGACACAGCCCAGGAAGCTGTTGGCTTGTTTTGGTGCCAGGGCTCCCTGCTCTCTCACATTCAGCTTGTGTCCACCAGGACTCCGAGATCCTTTCCAGCAGAGCTTCTCCCTAGCCACACAGATCCTGGCCTGGATCAGTTCAAAGGATTAGTCTGCCCCAGGTGCAGGACTTGGCATTTGTCCTTACTGCCCTATTCCTCCAGCCTGTCAAGTTGTCTACCTTAATCCAAATACCCCACTTGGAAAAGCCTTAGAGCTTTCCACAGTCATGCTGTGGAAAATATCTTAATAGATTTCTGCCATGCTGACCCTGACTTTCAGAGTTATCCCAGTAGTCTTTTCTGGGTGGTTTGTTTTGTTTTTTTTTTAAATTTTTCCACTACTTTGGATTCAATAAGTGTAGGAGTGCATTTGGGCCTGTGTTGTGCCAAAAGTTGGAGGAATCTCTGCCATAAATTTTAAGTTCGGAACTTCAGACTTTGAACAAAGTCTAAGAGTGAAATAATGATTTCCCATCTCTAAAATACCATTTTTAAGGTGGTAGTTACTATAGAGGAGGACATGATAACCCTTGTTTTAACTGTTTTCAGATGCACCCTTGTTTCTGTCTCATTTTAATTTTTGTCTTAGAAGCAATCCTTCACATTGCCATAGTTGTGTCTAATTAAAAATTCATGGTATAATTCAGCTACTCACCTACTAAATGACCTGGTTATCCAATGATATCATATACAGCAGGACAGTTTAGGGCCCATATATAAAAACTTCACCTTCTGTGTGACTCAGGCATAATCCCTTAACTCTGGCCCCCAAACCTCCTCAGATTTCTAGACCTGTTCTCTAAGATCTACTGAGCTTGAATCTAAGTTACCCAACCAGAGATTAAGGTTGGGTTTTTTTTGTTCCCCCCTTCCCTCAATAATACTTTCACAAAAGTTTTGAAGATAGGAATGGATAGATCCCCAAGGATGCAGAATCAATGCACAGGAAACCAGGATTAGACACTTACGGAGCTGTGCTATGAAACAAGAATGTACAAAAAAATGTAGTCAGGAGGTAGCAGATTTGCTGAGCAATTGTTGTGATGTTTTAGGTACCTTTCCCATTGTGGGAAGTTGTGCAATGGGAGTAGGTAGAAACGCTAAAAAGAAGTCATAGGCTGAGCTAGGAGCTAAAGGACTTAGTTCTGTTACAGGAAAATTAAAAGTATTGCAATCCTTTCAGTTGTAAATCTTATCACCTCCTTAAATAAAATTTGTTTTCACATCTCTTACAACTCTGCAGGTTGTAGGACTAATTCAATACCACATTTAAGAAATTTTCCCTTTTCAAGAGCACTGTATAGAACCAAGGTGCTAATTAGTTAATCAAGTAGCCAATCAAGGGCATTCAAGGCCAGTAACACAGTCTGGGATGAGTTTGGAAGGAGGTGAGTAGGAGGAGGGCAGCCAGCCAGCGACAAGTATGTAAGGCAAGGAAGCGTTTCTCTGTGAAGGCCACCTCTAGCACGGAGTGAGTAGGAGTCTAGAAGTAAGTGTCTGGACAAGATATTTTGCTCTTGTAGAGAAATAGGAGCAGAAGAAATTGGTGGCTCTCTGGTTTTTGTGTTATAGGTGGTTAATGGAAGAAGGAGCAAGTAGCAAAAGAGACTGCTTTAGGAATTGCTCTCGCATCTATTCAGAAAGGTGAAAGGAAGGAAGAACGCCAGAAGTACTTTTCCTGCAAGGAGAGAGGGAGACTTTCATGAATGTTTCCCCTGTGGGGAAGCCAGCTTGTTTGTGTACGGACATACCTGACCGAGAGGAAAGTGGGCTAATGGAGATGTTAAATGAGGACACACAGAGGTTGCTGAACAGTTTAGTCTTCAAAAAAGCAATTTACTTCTGCTGACACTTGGGCTGATGGAAGAGATATTCAGGAATGTCATACTAGCAAGTGAAAGGAAACATGGTTTCAGTAACAGGTTTCTCTTAGCTGGATTATATATATGTGACATCTCTTAATGTGATTGCCCTTCTGGAATTAGTATGTCCGTAGGAAGGGAAAAGAGGGAAGATGTTCTCATCCAGCAAACAGATGTACAGGGGTTCAGTCATACAGAAAAACATATGACTTTTCTACTTAGTGCAAAGCTGGTAAACCTCAGAAGCAATGGGTTGCAGCTGGTAGCATTCAGGTGAGCATTAACCATAAAAAAAAAAAGAGGGAAGGTAGGAAAGTCTGGAAGTATAATCTTTTTTCTCTGAAAAAAAGCTGGAGACCAGAACTTTGGTGGGAACTTTCTCTGAAACATTCACTGTACCCTGTGCAGGACTGGAGAGAGAAGTAGAAAGGCAGAGCTGTAATGCTAGGAAGGTGGTATCTGGAGCAGATTTCTGTGTCACTAGGAATGGTGCTACTTCCAGACTAAGCAGACACTATAAAGAAGAGAGAGGGATTCTGCTTAAACCAAAGGGGAACCATAACTGCTGGCATCTGGATTCAAGATAGCTGAGAGTGATCAGCTTTCCTTCATTCAGTGGTTTCAGAGCTAAGCACAGTAGGACAGTAATTCAGTATAAGACCTCTGTTAAGGAGAAAGACATTAAAATTCTGTATCAAATGAAGTCATACAAATGTTAGGAAGTATTACAGAAGGAATAGGAAAAGGTTCATCTACAATTTTGAAAATAGCTCTGCTCTCTCATCCTTAAGGGAGGAAAGAAGGATGCCAGTGATAGGAGAGGATCAGGAAAGGGCAGCAAAGATGATCAAAGATAAGGAAAGTCTTCAGTGTAAAGAATGACCATGTATGCTTGGACTCTGCAGTCTGGGAAAGATGACCTGGAGAGATGTTACAAGTCCTAGAGAAGAATGTTGCCAGGGCTCAGTGTCTACTCTTTTTGAATGCAGGAGCTATGGGCCACCAAGCAAAGTGCTGAGTTCAAACCAAAAGGAAGCAGTTCTTCATGCAGCAGTTCCAAACTCTGTGGATTTTTTTTTTAAAGTTCAATGGCACATATTTGAAAGTGAGGGTTACTAATTAAACAAACTAATCAGACGTAGGAAATTTCCTAAGCTGAAAAATTATTGGAGGCTGGGAGAAACTCAGGGAAGTAATATACACTTGGAGCGGGCTGATGCTTTCCATGGCGAATCATCTCCACTGTTGGAGACAGCTACACTAGGCTTGATGGACTCTAGGTCTGAAAAAATTTTGACTATTCTCAAGGAGGACTAGTATAAAAAGTAAGTACTCTTGTCAGAACATGGTTCTGGTGCTGTGAGGGCACTCATCACTTCTGTATCCCTAGGGTAATGAAGGCACAGTGCTGTTGACCTTCCTTGTGAATAGTGTAAATTAAATCCTTTTTAGCGTCTTGTAGGGAGGCACCCTGGGAAAATGAATATCTGAAAAATTTCATTCCGAGGGATATGTCAAAAAGATTCTAATTACAACAACAACAACAAAATATCCTTCAATTAAGTCCCTCATAAATTAAACCTTAGAATTAGCAAGATTTCAGGTATGCTATACCAGTGACTTCAGGAGTAGCTGTGTATAAATTGACTATAAATGTTATATCCAATAAAATTCCAATAACCCAGGTGTGATAATCATGGCAAAATGATTATTTGCCAAAGCTTGCTCAAGAATAACAATTCCCTTATCTTGCTAGTTCAAAGGACATTGCAGACTTCACTTTGTTGGCAAGCACTTGCATTGGCCTAGAGACACAAAAATAATTGGTCACCGACCAACTAGGGAGTAAAATTTGGCAAGGTAAAAGCCCTTGAATTCCATAGGAACTAGGTCACCAAATGTACCAAATAGCTTAATCGATAGCAATTAAACTCAGTAATGCACTTTCCTTCAAGACATTTTAAGTGATGTTGACAGCCATTTGTTAAATTTTTCTCTCCCTGTCCCCAAATAACCGACTACATTAACACACTTAACAAAAAGCCAGTGAACTAGACAAACACAATTCCTGGCTAGTACAGGAATTTACAGTGAATTACACGTTGTATTATTTTCAGGTAGTTCAAATCCGAACTACTTCTTCAGTGAGTGAAAAGGGGATAAATAGAAAATGTAAGAATACTCCACTAGCCAGCAGAAATTCTTTGTGATCCAAGAGGGAACACCAGCTAAGACAATAAACAAAGCTTCCTATGTTTTGTCTTGCCAAACAGGTTCTGTAAAATACTGGGTTTTTCGAAGAAGGAATATAACATGTTACATTAACATCCCTAATCTGTTACATATCTGATCTCAAAGGGGACCTGCTGGACTTGATATTCAAATATGCTCAGCATGTTCACTCCTAACATAGTTTTCAGATGAACTGCAAGGGTCCAGCAATTCTATAGAATTGAACCTTGGACAAAATCATTGAAAACAAAGGTTTCTCTTTTTATTTTTTTTTTTCTCTTTTTATTTTTTTTTTTCCTTATCTCCCCTGGAAATTAGTCTCCATGGTTTTCATTTTTAGGCTGCATGAAACACTCTCAGTCTGTCATATGATAATAAATCTTCCTTCTAAGAGTTTTTTGACCTTTTTTGATTTGCAAAATGATGCCTGACATTATCTTTTCTTTCTTTTGACCTAATCATACTTTCATTTTTTTAAAAAACAAGACCTCACTTTCAAAGGCATAAGGCATAAATTAGCTAAAAAAAAAAATTTATTACTTTTAACATCGTGATTAGGACTTCATTTTTGAATCAAGAATCCCTGTGTAAGGTGCTGTGTCTGTCTTCCATGCTTTAAGGTTTAAGGTGCAAGGCAACAGTCAAAAAAGATAAAAGCACAAAGACTCAAGGAGATGAACACTGGGGAACACTTCAGGTTGCTGTTTCAACATGATAGCAGCCTAGGGATACGTATAGGAATTTTCAAAGGAAGATCCTGTTATGCATGAGAAATTAGGGGAGGAATCTCATTTTAAATATATACAAAAAAGGTATGTGAGACCGTATCTGTATATACAGTATATGTATTAATATAATTTGGTCTGACAGGCTGTTTAGCAACCAGAGATTAATTTATTGATGCTGAGGAAAACTTAATTTGGATGGAATACAAACACATACATAAAGGTACACAAGAAGAAATATTTACAAATGATAAAAATTCCAATCATAATGGTGGTACTGGAAAGGAAATGTGTCTCTGGTTTTGCTACACCTTGGAAAAGCTGTGAGGGTACCAGATTTAAAGCTTACAGCAGAAGAATCATAGAATCATAGTGGTTGGAAAAGACCTTTAAGATCATCGAGTCCAACCATTAACCTATCACTACCAATCCCATCTCTAAACCATGTCCTTAAGCACCTCATTTACCCGTCTTTTAAATAACACCAGGGATGGTAACTCCACCACTTCCTTGGGTAGCCTGTTTGACTGCCCTTTCTGTGAAGAAATTTTTCCTAATATCTAACCTAAACCTCCCCTGGTGTAACTTGGAGCCATTTCCTCTTGTTCTGTCACCTGTTACCCTGGAGGAGGGACATCGAGGTTCTGGAGCGTGTCCAAAGAAGGGCAACAAAGCTGGTGAAGGGCTTGGAGAACAAGTCTTATGAGAAGTGGCTGAGGGAGCTGGGGTTGTTTAGTCCAGAGAAGAGGAGGCTGAGGGGAGACTTTATCGCTCTCTACAACTACCTGAAGCTAGTGCAATAGGTCACTAACCATTTCCCTTTGGATTATGGGGGTGTCATTCTGCTCCTCAATCCTGTCTGCCAGCTCAGGGGGCTGTGTATTCAGAGAGCAGCTTAAACCTAAGTTTGACTTTTTTTTCCCTTTCCTTGTACCAAACATGATTAGAACATAGTATGGATTAATTGCTCTGCCAAATGTCATTCCTATAAATCAAATCTGTTTTCTGACATATGAGTGAGTGTCTGAATACTCCAAAGCCATTAAAAATATCTGCATAATTTTAAAACCTGCTAAATGTTGTTGTTTTCTCTCTCTCTCTCTCTTTTCATTCTTGGTACAGTATGGTATTTTACTCTGATGATGAGAAGTTGAATGGCAAGTTTCAGTCAAATGCTTTTTTTTTAATTTTTTTTTTTTTTTAATCCTGAGCTCCAGCCCAAGCTCTCTGTTCAGCCAAGCTGGTCTTCTCCCCCACGAGCTCATCTTCTGGCACATGGGGACAACCTGCTCCTGCACTTTTAGAATTACCTTCTTTAAGACTGTCCAGCCTTCCTGGACTCCTTTGCCCTTCAGGACTGCCTCCCAAGGGACTTTGCCCACCAGACTCCTGAACAGCCCAAAGTCTGCCCTCCGAAAGTCCAAGGTGGCAGTCCTGCTGACCCCTCTCCTGACCTCCACAAGAACAGAAAACTATCATCTCATGATCACTGCGCCCAAGACAGCCTCCAACCACCACTTCACCCACCAGTCCTGTTTTTCCTGTTAGTGAGTAACAGGCCAAGTGGGGCACCTTCCCTGGCCAGTTCCCTCACCAGCTGTCAGGAAGTTGTCTTTCACACACTCCAGGAACCTCCAAGACTGTCTCCTCTCTGCTGTGTTGCTGTGTTGAATGCCTGTGGGTATCTGAGGACAGTCTAGTCCACCAAGAAATAGTCCTGACTTCTTAACATCGGAAAGGAGCAGAAGAATATAACTGCACCTAACCAGGTCCAGAGATGCTCTGTTTAGCTTTACACTACAGATTTTAACTTATTCTTGTCTGACCCAAAATAAAACTGTTTTCATCAGCTGTTCACCGATGAAGCCCTCTGATTCAGGGTCTGCATTTTTCAAAGGCAGCACAGTGAGGAAAATTTTCTCTGATAGCCCAATTTGGATGTGGAGAGGTGCATAAGAAACTGAGAAAGATGGGAAGTATTTATTTTAGCTGTTTTTTTGTTTGTTTGGGTTTTTTGTTTTTGTGTTTGTTTTTTTTTTTTTACACAGGAGCCTGGATGCAGCTGCAGAATGATTCAAGGACAGAAGCCAATCTTAAGCACTCCTGAAGACAAGGATAATCTAGAGAGCACCACGTTTAAATTGTAGAAGTCACTGAAATTCCTGCTTTGTCCAGAGCAGAGTAAACCAACGGTGAGTCTAAAAATTCTGTGGAAAACTCATCCACTGACATGTTCCCTGTCTCCTCAGCAGTTCAGCCATGTATCTTACAGACTTGGTGATGCTTTCAGAATGGATGTGTTAAGGCTCTGGTCAAAGTCAGAAGGGGGTTTGTGGGAAAGGCTGCTTCTGTGAGCAGTTTTGAGGGCAGAGGAATCCCACTCGGGAACAGGTTCTGGGCTCTCCAGATTGCTGAGGCATAAACAAGACGCTTAGCATGAGGTTTAAGGCCCCAAAAGGGGGACTTGGCAAGCTGCAGAGCTGAAATAAATACATCACACGCACTGATTTCAATAAGCTTATATGACATAACTTGGCAATATTATGTTTTGTGTTTAATCATTTACTTTTATCACTTGCATACACATCATCTTTATTAAACAGTAACTGTCCTTCATGAATCATGCAGTTCAAGGCCAAGAAAACAACCAGAGGCCATATTATGCTCCGGGCTGAGCAGATGATAGAATGGTTTGCAAAAAGGAAGACGCTGCTTTCTGCCACCCACCACAGTTTCCCTGGGATGAGGGGCCAAGAGATGATAATGTTGGGGCCTCTTTAGTGCTAATAAAACAGACTGGCAGCCTATGCCCAGGTAACACGAATTCTGTACAGTCCAACCCAGCTTGGACTACTCCAAGACTCCCCAAGCAGAAGACGAGCAGCCAGAAGCTCCCACACCACACTGACAGTACCTGTGCTCTAAAACACACTTTCAGACCATTTGGCTTTCTGCAAAACTAAATTTAATTCACACAATACATTTAA
>NW_010340607.1:0-34787 GCF_000700745.2 Antrostomus carolinensis | reverse complement strand
ATGCATTTCCAAGGTTCTTGTCTTTGTTGTAAACCTGAAAGCAGAAGAAACCACACACTTTTCAGATTAACTCCTTACTAGTTAAAATCAGTCTGTTAACAAGGTTTTTATTCTTAATTCTTATCACTACTTTTTGGTTGTCATCATGCATATTAAGATCTTCATTCAAGTCAGCTGCCCCTAATGCCATCCTCTTTGCATACTGGATCAAAATCTGCACCTAACACCAAGGGAATCACGCAAGGAGAGAAATTCTGTAACAGTGTGCACCTACATGACTGGTGTCAAAAATGCAGCTGAAATCAGGATCTCCTTCCTCCTCCGGCTTTAGAGGCTGTAATTTAGGTTTCTTTCCTCTTTGGAGAGATTGACCAGCAAGGCTTTTTCTTGTCAATGGTATCTGCAACATAACAGCAGTTGCGTTACATCAGAGCCAAATTAGGGCACTCTTGTGCCCCCACTGACAACTTTGTGGATGTGAATAAAAATTGTCTAAATACAACACATCTGGTGTCAAAACCCCTATCATTACGTGGACATTTTAAGGTAAATAGGCATGTTTTAATTGCTGGATTTCAGGACACAGGAAGAAAGACAGACTTCATACTTACCATTATTCCACAACATATAGGGTATGCAACCCAGGCTGGTGCCAGCATCACTGTCTATAGGAGACTTAAGGTTAATGTTAACACTCACCTTAGTTTCAAGATTACTATTAAATGGCAAAATGAAGCCCTATGTCTGGAGCTCAAATTGTATGTCTGAAATTCACATCTAGGTTTATATTTACTCTGAGTTGGTGACAACATTAATGTTCCCACTATAAAGAGCTTTCGAGGAAAATGTGTTATTTCTCACTTTGTGGAAGTGAATGCATGTGCTTGCTCTGTGTGCCAGTGAATGCTAACTAAATTCCTGCCTCTGTGAAAAGGAAATTTCTCAGCCTCAATCTCATCAGACACATATTGGGATTATGTTCCTTGCTTTGATAGAAGAAGCAACAAAGATGAATTACTGTCCTTGTGATATTTACTTATTTTTCTTTCTAGTTTTGCTGTGCACTTTTTCCCAGGTTTTTCAACTGTATTGTTAAGTCCTGGACACAAAGTGGCATAACGACTGGGCATAGATCAGTTGTCACTTGATTCTAGCTCCCTCTCTCATCCGCAGAACAAAAACTGGATCATGTTAGAAGGACACACAGCTAGTTTTACCAGTGATGTCTGTCAGGTGTCCCAGTGCCACAGCAATCTCTTATTGAGGCATCATGGTCTTATAGCACAGATTTTGAATATCCTTACACACAGCATATCAGACGACCTTTCCATGAGAAATGTTGTGGCACTGTGCAAAGCAAATCTATTACTGATTCTGCCTGAGAACAGAACATATATCACCCTCCCAATCTAGTGATGTGTTTTTGACAGTACTCATAAAGCAACCTGTGCCTAAAGTGAGTGGCACAGATGCGACATCTGGGGAGAGATTTAACCATTACCAGGAAACCAGCTCTTCTACCACCCAAGACAGCAAAGCAGACGAAAGGCTATCGTAACCACCAATCTCTAGATTATATTTCTGCAAGAAATCCCCCACAAAGTGCTAACACCTCCTGGTGCATTGATGTTTCAGCTGGCTTGGGCAAGGTAAACCAGCTGCTCCTCCAAACTGCTATCATGTTCCTTCCTACCTTCTCAAAGTTCTTCCTGAACGTGCATTCATCTGTTTACCTACATCTGAATTCTTTGTATTTTATCTCCTGACACAGTACTATTCCATTTAAAACCAGGTGCAACCATATGCTTCCCTTTGCAGACATCTATGCACTTTAATGAAAGTGCTTTATATTTTTAAAAGGAGGTGATCATCTCTTCCTTAACTTATCACAGACATATTGAACATTAAAAATATGAAAAATCCATAGGGATTAAATATTGATTTTATTTTTTAGAGAGCAAGTACAATCACATTGCATTAAAATAATGCTATGTCATAGTTGTTACAGCTCTGATTGATAGAAAAATAAACATCTCAATATACTACAGTGTCAATTCATTAATAAATATCAAAATAGAAGTTAGTAGTCAACTGAAATTAATAAACAGCTATAAAATATACTATTTTAAATAATAAAATATTCAGACAAACAAAAGTAGTGATTTAGAAGTATCATTTAAAATGTAAAATTAACAATAAGAAGTTATAAATTTATTTAAAACCTCTTCCCTTACTAACATTCTCTATGCATAAAATCTAGAGAAACATTATTTATTAGGTACTTTTTTTACAAAAGGTAGTATATGTTAAATAGAAAGTTAAAAACTGTAGTATTATTAAAAACTGTCACACCATTGCTAAATAAGACACTTTAAAGTAGCTTTATTTTTGGGAGCAGTAGTAAGTAAAAGTGAAGAAGATGCTAGCACAGTGGATTCATCCAACACTAATGCCTTCCCAAAAGAAGCTTTCATCTTTCAACATCTCTCTTCAAAATGTAACTGAAACAGCCCAAACGTAATGTAGGTATCAGGATGAAATGTTAGGCTTTGGGTAGAGGCCATTATTTTAACAAATGCCAGACATTTTTTTTTTTTTTAATAAGAAAGTACTTTTTTTTAAGACTTTGTGCAGAAAAGGAAATAAGAAGAACATGCAATCCAGAGCAGCATTTCTAAAGCTTAAGAATCTACTTATTTTCATTTTTTTTTTTTTTCTTTTTCTTTTTTTACCCCAGAAAGCCAACCATTCTGAGCTGGCTTGCACTCAATGAAACCCCACTGATTTGGCTCACTATAGAAATGCATTCATGCTGGCTAATTTTAACCTTTTTCCCCCTCCATGAATTTAAATTCCCTGTAAGATCCGTGAGCTGCCTGTGCATCGGAGCAGTGTCAAGATCATAATTAAAAAGTAGTGTTCTTCTTAACTACTGCTGCATTTCTGCTTAGCAAATAAATCTCTTCCCTCTCTTGCAAGTGGACAGCCAGAACACTGGCACTGCGCTTCACTCAGCACTGATTCAGCACAAATGCCTCTATGAGAAGGACCCTTTCCCAGCTACAGCTTACATTCCTGAAGGCTGCCTGGTGGAGAACCTGGGGGTGGTGGGAAGTCAATGGGAAGATGCCAAAAGACTTCCCAGAAGCTTTTACGGAGGTCCGCAGCATCCAGGTTTACAGTACGCACTGGCACAGGCAGCCCCTTACTATGTGACATGCCAGCATTTTTTGATGAGTAAAGACGTGAAAAGCCTGCAGCGCTGATGAGAGCATGTGGTCAAGTGCCTAGGATAGAAACAGTACCACCTCTGCCGAGCCAACCTACTTTGAAGATGTCTCCTGCCCTAACAAATGGAGAAGTGTGGTCTCAGAGCACCAACTCTGTAGGGATGCTGCTGCTCTCCAAGTCCCTGCACAGGCAGCAGTACCCTTGCATCTCTCTGCCTTGGGCATCACTAGGCCTTATGGCTGCTTTAGGACTAAGGGTTGCATGAAGCTGCTTCACATGTTCACTCCCACAGTTTGCAACACATGTACATTTAAGAATGCACATTAAGCAGGAAACAAATAACATACATGATCAGACTGGGAAAATAATTTTTTCCACTACAATCTGAAGAATACTTTATATAGCAGGTTCTCATGACACCATAGAAAGGAAAAAATAAATCCAGTTGAAAATAATGGATAAAATGTAAACTATGCCTATACAAATGTCCTTCCTTTTTAAGGTTCACTTTCAACATGCCTTGTGAACGTAAGGGAATTTCAGCTGGGCACAATGAAAATTCCTTGCATACCATGTATACATTTTCTGGATAAAACAGCTGTTTTCCCACACACTTCTGTAGCAATGTTATTAAGGTACTCAGGATACTTCAAAATAATCAATTAATAGTATTCTTTTCAGAGTCTATAAAAAAAAAATCTGAAGTAAAATGCCTGCTTTTTAATTGCATAAACATGTAATTTCTGAAATGTTAGACAAATAATGAATTATAGGTAAAAAAAAGTGGCATTAGAATTTGAAAACTGTACACATGGATTTTAACATTAACAAATCCACTGTGAAAAGTCATGCACGTGTTCTGTTTGTGGGAGCTAATCTAAAAACAACTCTGAAAATCAACAAAGAGATGCAACAGTATCTTCTGGTATATTTTGGGGTATAGGCCTGTAGTCAAATTATTTGACCTTTTTTTTCATTTTTTGAAGAAGCCTAGTATAAGAAGCTTTATTTAAGAAGTTTGGAACGTTCTATTCTTACGCTAGATATTTTTCCCCTATTTTTACGAGCATCTTTGACGCACAATACATTGAAAACTAATATGAACTAATTCGTCTTTAATATCTCCCATATTAAACACTGTAGGAAGCAGAGTCCTTCTGCAATCACTGAGGAAATTCTTTGTGAATTACAGGCTGCTTTCTCATTTAAGGTCATGTGCTGAGGGAACACAGCTCCCTAAATAGTGAGGCTTTTGTTGGGCTATTCATCTCCTGCAGCAGCTCTTCTGAAAAACATGGTCAAAGGCAGAGGGAAACAAGTACCAAGCAAAGCCAGAGTTTCTCATGGACAGATTCCACCCCTAGAAACAAAGCCTCCTCCCAAGGATCCTGTTCTGTATAAGCTCCCCATGGGCCTTCTAAAAGCCTTGACCTGTCACATTAGCAGCAGCTTATTCTTTTTCACTAGCCTCCTCCACAATACAGCAAAACCATGAGGGAGATGCAAAAAAGCTTGCTCTTTCTTTCTTTCTTTCTTTCTTTCTTTCTTTCTTTCTTTCTTTTTCTTTTTTTTTTTTCTTTTCTTAAAAAGCTTTTTTTTTTTTAACCTCAGGACAGCAAACAGCTTACAGTGCAATTTGTCCTGTGAGCCTGCTGTATTTGACCAGAGCATAACAAACATTCAGGCAGGTGTCTGATAAGGAAATACTGGCCGTGCCCCTTCACAGGCAGCACTGCGATGCCAATTAAGTGCTACAGAAGAAAAGTAGTAGCAGTGTCATGTGTCTGCGAGATGGGTATTACAGCTCTAATCTTTCTCCCACAAAGAACTCACCTCCATTGTCCTCTGCTCACATAATTTAACTCCCTCTAACAGTGAAAACTAATTTCTAAAAAAAACCCAAACCCATTAGCTAGCACTTCAGTAAATGCTTTAAGGGCCATTATGGGAAATACATCTGAGGAATCATTTTGCTAAAAAAATTAAAATAAAATCAAATCACATTGTTTAAAGAACACAATCACATCTTTTGTTATATACTCAGATATTCTCTGCTGAGCTTTTAAATCTGTTTTCTTTTGTTAAGTGAAACAGATACCCAAAGATGTTGTTTCCTACTCACTTAAAAATACTAAGGAATTGTGACAAGGCCAACAGTAGGTAAACCTTTATCAATCTTTTATCTTAGCCCCAATAAAACAATGTTTTGGAATCTGTTAATTTACATAGGAGGAAAATGGTTCCACGTGTTTTAAAAGAAAATGAAAGTTTAAGGTATACTTGATAGATTACAGAATTAATCTACAATTAAGATATTACAATGGAGCTGTCACTAATATCAGGGGCAGTGTAAGGAAACCTCCTTCTCTTTAAATGAGGCACTTTTTCCTGTATGGTAGAAAGCTCAGGGACTACTCTGAAGACTGCTTTAGAAACACTTAATAGTCCAATTTACCTTTTTTAAAAAAAAAACAAAAAAAAACAACAAACAAACAAAACCAACAAACCCAAGCCCTAAACTCTAAATCTTTAATGACAATTTAATGGAAAACCCACTGTCTTTATACTATTTTTCTCGATCCAACACTTGATCCATGACCCAATAAATTAACTATGAACACTCACATAACACTTGTCATTTGTTCTGCATCCTGCTTTCCTTTCACATGTGTACTCCTCAGATTTCAGTGGGAATTCACAGAAGAAATACAGAACAGGAAATAGAAACATAAACTAATTTATAAAAACTCCATATAAAGAGGTCCTGCTTTGTTTCTGTAACTCTTACCTATGACCAGTATGGACCAATATTTATTATCAGTAATTAATTTTGCTAAAATAATACACAGCATACTCTACTCTGAGATTTTTTTTTTTACCAGCAAGATTTTAGTGTGTTAGAGCTTGATCAGATTTTCTTAGAGTTTTGGCAGCATAAAATTAGTAAATCAGACTGTTGCCTGACTGTTCGAACTAGCGTATAATAATAACATGTCTTCTACCACTGTAGCTGGGTTCACAGGTAAGAAAATGTTTCTGCTTGACCTTGTAGCTCAAATTCAGCTCTCAGGTAAGCTCATATTGGTCCCGCTGTGTTTAGAAGAGATTTGTCCATTTCTGAAGGTAGAATTTGATCTCACATTTATGAAGTCAATGAATGTGTTCTCTTGAGAAAGAGACTCCTGTTTTCCTCTCCTTCTTCCAAATTGCAGGTTCTTTTCCACATCACACTGGACACATTTCTCAATGCACAGTCACAAAAATTGAAGTGGTTATGTAAGGAATCACAAAATCTAATCCTGTTAACTCCTTTACATAGGAAAAAAGAGCACGTGTATAAAATCAGACTTATGTCTAACATCATAGAAAAAGAGCAAAGCTCTTATTTGGCAAAATACTGACATGTATTTTGTACATGTGTACTGTCTCTTAAGTAATTTATCTGCTTGCAATGGAGTTGATGCTGGTGACTCCAAAGGTGAAATCAGCCAGCAGTGATCGTCATGTAGACTATGGTGTTGGACAGAGGAACTCTCTCATTTTCTGTAGCCACTCAGTTTCCAAATACCATAAAATTCATATATATATATATTTATATTGAAACAAGTAAAAAAGCTAAAAATTACTCTTTATCAGATATAAATTATCTTTAAGTGACATCAGAACTTATAAAAAACTATATATATAAATTACCTGTGTGTGTGTGCACGCATGTGTGTGCATACACACACACAATTACACACTCACACCAGTAACTAAGCACTCATTTAATCCAGTCATTTATTAAGTAACAAGACACTAAGAGGCTAAAGCAGACAAATCAGTGGAATTTACTCAACTGAGAGAACTCTAAAAGTACCATTTACTCTGTTTAAGAGCATTTGAATAGTTTTATCTACTGCTATAATATACAGCAATGTTAATATTTCAATCACAGTTTTTGTCTATTCCCACAGAGCACATCAGTACTAGCTACATGTAGAGTGAGATCAGTGCTTTGTCAGACCGGTTCATATCTACATTCTAGGCCATAACTAAATAAATTAGAATATGCTAAAGTGCTACATCAACACTAATGTTCCTGAACAGTAGTAACGCACATTTCTCTTTCAAAAACAACAACAACAACAAAAATACAGCAGCTATAGTTTCAAACATAGTCACATTACGTGAATATGCTTACATGTCACTTTGTTACAGTATTCAACGAAACACAACACAAAACCATATGGCAACAGTCAAGACTCTGACCGAGTACAAAAGGCAACTTTTAAAAAGTTGAGCATGATGGAAATAGGCATCTGCAGAAAACATACTGTCTTCAGAATTCACACTTGAAAGTTTCGTTTAATCGTAACTTGCTGATGTCGATATTTATTTCCTCTGGTTTGTCACGTCTGTATGTTACTGTTCTTGTACAAACAGTAGGCAAAAACATCTTATCCTTGAAGGAGAAGATACAATTTTTATCAATGATTAGCTAACTTTTATGTGCAAGAAAAAGATTACTGAATATGATGGCTCTGAAATCAATTACCTTCTTTGTTGCAGATACTCTGTAATCAGCTGAAGATTTAATCTTATTGCTACTCCCCTGCAGCATTATCTGCCTGATGATAAGGACAACAAGCAACCCAATCAGAAAGGTAACTATAAAGATTATGGAAAAGACTCTAAAATAGCTTCGTCCAGAGAAACATTCTGCAATGAAAGGAAAACACAAGTGTGAAGCCCAACATATGGAATAGGCACATCCCTCAAGCACAATTATATCTACCGCTGCATAGTAATGTCACATAAATGTAACATGAGCCTGACAAAAGTTAAGGGAAAATAACTTTATAGAAGTTAAGGGGAAAAGTTGCCATCACGAAAGGTGATTCTGATTAAAATCCACTGCAGAAAAATGGTGAAACTGTTATTCCTTTTATCCACATAACTAAAGCTAAGGCTTCACTGTGTTGGCCACTGTAAATTCTCTGTAAAGTGATGAGTTTACAGCTGAAACTGAGAGTATGAATTGTTAAGAGATGTACGGGGCCACAACAATTTAGATCATTGTCAAAATATGAAAGAAAATGTTTTTTTCAATCTTTGTCCAGTGCTCTCCTCACTGGTAAACCTCTGTCACACAGCAAGCTTTCCTTTAATTAATACTAAAGGTATGAGAAAAGTATTCACAGTTAGTTTTCTCATTTATGAGCAACTGTAAGATAAAAAGATGTACAAAAATGTGAAGCAACAAAAGGTAACCATTTACCCGCATTTTTGTTGCAGTGTGGACTGATTAAGCTTTACAAAATTTTATT
Source organism: Antrostomus carolinensis (assembly GCF_000700745.2). Taxonomy (NCBI): domain Eukaryota; kingdom Metazoa; phylum Chordata; class Aves; order Caprimulgiformes; family Caprimulgidae; genus Antrostomus; species Antrostomus carolinensis. The sequence goes on along the minus strand of NW_010340607.1, from coordinate 26,247 downwards.
TAAAAATATTTTATTCTTCCACAGCCCTCATAACTGTGTAGGTTTTTTATACTTAAAAGGAATATTTAAACATTACTGAATGTGAGGTAACCATTCTACTTCATTCTTCCTCATTTCTGGTAATGTCAAATAACGTAAGCATATCCAAAGTAATAAAACATACAGGTGCCATAACAGATTTTTATAAACATTTCTTTAAGCATTGCTCAGACAGAATTCATGATTATTAGATGTGACTTCTCAAGGAGCTGGGAAATCTGATTTAGCAATGCTTGCCAATCACATTTCCTGTTATTATTTATCTTTTACTTTCCCTGAAGCTATGAGTGATTTTTCTCATTTCCTGCTTTCTTTCTTTCTTATTGTAATAATATGAGAATCTTTTGAAAGACATTGTAACAGTGGTGAATTCAATTATTAATCCAAACAGATTTTAATCACTTATTAAAATTATCCAGAAAATGTCACATACCTGAAGTTTGGTCAATATAATGCAGCAAGTAAGTGCATGAGGTTGTGCACTGGTCAAATTTAGCTTGAGATGCATTGTTAGAATGATAGCACTGAACACAATTCCTGAAAAACAAAAATGTAATTAAAAACCTATGTCTTTCTCTGTACTCCCCTTAAAGAGATAAAAAGGCTGACACATTGCTTGCTCATAATGCTTTCCTGTTGTTAGTAAAAACATTACGACATTTATTTATTTTTTTCTGAAATGCAATGTCTCTCTCAGCATTTTATCCCTGTGATGGTTCTCAGAACCAGCCAGTCAGGAATTATAAAGTAGAACAAGTCTTTGGCTTCAAGCCACCTTCATCTGGCCCCTGCTCTGTATTTTGTGATGTGGGCTTTTCAGGGGGTGTAGCTAAGGGTCCAGCACCCTTTTTTCAGCTGTCAGCCTCTAGTTCAGTCCTAGTCTTTCTTATCTGACAATCCCATTAGGATGCACACTGGGACTGAAGGGAAGAGATAGGTGTAGGAAACACAGCTTTGTTAATAATTTTTTGGATGCTATGTTATGACAAAGCCACAAAAGTTCCCAATGCATAGCCTTGCAGAAGATTGACATTACAAGAAATCCTAAAAAAGCCCTGACTGAATTTTTAACAAAGCTATGCCATCTTCTGAATTTATTAAAGGCATGCATTTCACAGTGACTTTAAACAAGTGTAAGCCAGCAAAGCTAACTGCATTTTATCTAGTGAAGTCTTAGCAGTCACCTTTTAGACATAGTCCAGCTTTGCTCTCCAGCATATTGACCAGATGAGCTCTAATTCAAGTGAATGCAAATAAACTCCAATTCTGTTTTGATCACAATTCCCTTTCCAACAAAAGGTTGATCTCCCACCCTCTTAGTCCCAGTGGGATGTAAAGCATTACGTGTGCTGACAGGAGAGCCTAGAATAGCCGTGTCCAAGGACAGGGCTTCATTGACGCTTTAAGCCAGGACCAGTCAATGTGCTGCTGACATCTTGGTCTAGCTTCCCTCCTCCTTGGGCTGCTCATTTCGACCTCCACACTGTCCCTTCCTTTACACAGGCAAGGAAAAATGATATGCTTTAAAACTAGCGCAATAAAGACTGCCTACAACTATCTGTAAGGAGGTAGTAGCGAGGCAGGTGTGTGTCTTTTCTCCCAGGTAACTAGTTACAGGACAAGAGGCAATGGCCTTAAGTTGAACCAAGGGAGGTACAGATTGGATGTCAGCAAAAGTTTCTTCACTGAAAGGGTTCTCAGGCACTGGAATGGGCTGCCCAGGGAGGTAGTTGAGTCACCATCCCTGGAGGTATTTAATAGACAGGTAGGTGGGGTGCTCACAGATATGGTTTAGTAGTGTATAGGTACAGTTGGACTCGATAATCTCAAAGGTCTTTTCCAACCAAACGATTCTATGATTCTAAGACTAAGTGGTTTAAAAATGAGTAATGGAGAATGTTAATTCTCTGGGTAAGATCAGCTCTACTCTGCTGACTGATGGCAGTGATAATGCACAGGTACTGCTCTTGTTCTTCAACTCCTTTCAGCTGAGAAGCAAAAGTAAATATGGAGAATACTATTGGACTTGGTGGCATTCAAGAGTAGGATCTATTGACCATTTAAAAAAATCCGAATTTATGGACCTTATTCACTACCCAGAAGATTTCATATGAATAACCATCCTTTAACGAACATATGAAAAAATTATACTCATAGGACACACCTCCTTTGACTTCAGAAAGGTGGAAGTTGGACACAGACTGGTGAACACAGACACAGACATGCAATAATCTTAATTGCTAGTGTGAAACCCTGAACTACACAGGGAAAAGTCTCAAGTATGAATGGTTTCCATTTCCTACAGTCTAAATACCTAAGAAATATAGCACATATCTAGCCAAGAAGAAATAATTTTCCTTGTTTCAACACTACAGAGTTAAAAAGTCAAGTCTAGCACAAGAAACGTACCAGTTTTCTTCACAGGCTTTGTTACAAGTAGGGCAATATTCACACAAACGGCCAAAACTTCTTGGATCTGTGCACTCACACTTTCCACATACACATTTTCCTCTTCCACTGCAAATCTGGCCCTTTGAATTCAGGCAGTGCTTTTCTGATTGTAACGAGCACTGGCAACGGTCACCTTCCCAGCCAGAAAAGCATTTGCATTTACCAGCTTCACATTCACCATTACCTACAACATCAGATAGCCTTGAGTCATACACTTTTATGAAAACATAAAAAGTCAATTTTTATATGCATACATTTGTATTGCTGGTGCTCTACATTAAACTGAGGTAATTTAGACCTTGGCTTGCCAATTAGTTTATCAGTTAACAATCTGGGCTGAAATTATCAGCCTGGTACCTATTTATGGCTGCTGTTTGTTGTTAAGTTGAGCAAAGGCTGCTACCTTGATGTCATCCTAAAACCTTTTATGAGAGTTTTTCCCTGTTGCTTTGGATCAAAGCAGTGGGGATTAAAAATTACACAATGATCAAGATGATTCTGCCTTTCTAAAGGACAGATGACTGAGCTGGACAAGCGGTTATGCTGTGCTTATGAACTGTAGTTGTTTCATAAGAACTTAAAATGCACTGCCTTAAGGATACTAAGGCTATGAAGAACATCTGATGGCCTTTACAATTTTCCAGGCAAAGCAGCGGGAGCTTTAAGGAAAGATGTTTTCCATGTAGCACATTTAGGCAGGTGTACAATGGACAATCTGATAATGTCTAGCCACATTTTTATGGTGTCGGAGAGCACCTTTAGGAAATATAGGAATAGCACAGAAAGCACAGGCAGGCTAGCAACTCTCATGAGGTCTCCTCAACCATGCCTCGGCAGTACCTAAGTTTCACGCAGACTGCAACGGCCCTTGTGCTCCAGAGATCCACAGAGCAACTGCTGGGAGAGAGTCCCATCTAACAGACGGGTTCCCCTACGTGGGAGTGAGGCTGCCTCTTTTTTTTGCCTAGACTGGGCAAAATGGAGCAGGGAGGGGGATCTCAGGATATCTCAGTGCAAGACTCTGCACTGTAAAATATCCCATAAAGAGGCATGCTGCTCAGCCATGGCCTTGGGCAGCAGGTTCCCCTTGTGGTATCCTAGGGCAGGACTCCATTAGGTGACAGTCTCTTAGACAAAGATCTCTCTCTCTCCTCTGCCAACCAGATCACCACATCTCAGGCTTTAGGAGCTTATAAGTTCGAAAGGTCTGCTTATGGTAAGAAATAGTAAATTTGCAAAGTTGGTGAGAGGGAAGAAGACTGAGGAGATGAACTGTAATGCTTTGTGTTGGAATGAAGTATTTAAAGGATTAGGTAACATTATTTCTCTTCATTTTATATGAAGTTCACAGCCACCATCAGAGCAAAACCAAAATAACTCTACTAAAGTTCATAGTATTACTCTAAATTGTCCAACTGTGGTCAAAAAAAATTGGTCCTTCAAAATTCACTCATTGGTGACTACAGAGTGAAATGAAAGGACGCAGGACAGGAAGATGGATTTTAAAATATTTAAAAAACCCATGAAGTAGGCCATAAAAAGAGTAAGAATTTCTAACAGCTCTCTCTGTTTGTGTTTCACTTTCACTCTCCTTTCTGGAGCAGGTGTTCTGAACAGTGTTAGCATATCTAAATATATATCAGTATTTGAAATCAAGTGTCACTGTATCTCTCAAAAGACTGATTTAGGGTGTCAGAAAATCAGTAACTCATCTGAAAGTTATGATTTCTCCAAATCTCTTAGTATCTCATATTCGCAGAGGATTGAAAAGTATCAACTTCCTGGAATAATTTTACTGTTTTATCCAAGATATCAGTATCATTACTTCTGAAGAAGTTTGAGATTTAAATCTTAAAATAGCTAAACTTAAAAAAAAGCTCTATAACCCCCCTAAAAAGCAGTGCAGAAATTTAGTAGATAGTGGTGAAGAAAGCCCAGGAATATGAGTTCCTACCAGGCTGTTCAGGACATTTCACACACTAATTGGGCACACAGAGTCCTTGTACTTGACAGCCCTGTATAATTGTTTTCAGCTGCATCATGTACATAAGCTTCAGAAAACAAAGCAAAACAAACCAAAAAAACCAAAACCAAAATAGAGACGTAAACTCTGCAGCTTACCCGAACATAAGTTTCCCTGGTGGTACGGGCAGGAAAAATCATCCATTTCACAGTATTTGCCATACACCTTGCCCAGCTTGTTTTTGTAGCAGAAACATTTTCCATCTATGCAATTTCCTTGACCACTGCAGATGGGCTGATCCTGGTGTTGTCTGCACTTCTCAGAAGGAAGCGTATCGCTATTAGAGCTACAGTTATTGTCACTGCAATGGGATGCCTTGCCATCATAAAAAGTTTCATCAGCCCATACTCTTTTGTGCCTCGCACTGTCTCCGTACTGACAGGCACAGCTTTTTTGCACATTAATGATGGCGGTTTCATTGAAACCAATAGGCTTAAGTATTGCATACTTTCTTCCTTCAGTTGCATCACATCCTTTCATTGTAACTGATACATTGAAAAGTACCTGAGAAGAAATAAAGACAGATTTTACATCATCATTATTTTCTATAAATTGCTTAAAATTTTTACCCCATAAAAAAAGCAGAATCTTCCATTATGTATGACTGTGCAATAGCTAATAATAAAAAAATACACAGTGTCCATTTGTCAAATATGATATATAAGTAATGACAGGTATCACAAATACGGTTAAAACCTTAACATTAGGAGACTGACACTAGTCTACTTTTTATGTAAAGAAAGTATAGTTCCAGAAGTTCCAGAAGACAAGTTTAATATAAGTTAAATAGTCATAAAACTACCATCATCATCCTCCTGATCTTATATAATATGTATATTCTGTGTATATTTTAAAAATATTCAGATGGGAATTGTGACTAGATTGAGCAATACAATACACAAACAGAAAGAGATACTCTTCATCAAAGAACCTATAATGAATGTTCTTGCTGCAGAAATGGTCTGGGCAAATAGAAACCACAGAGGTTTTTTGGATGGCCCGCTCTACTCATACTAAACCACAGAAATTGGTCACACCTTAGCAGCAGCTTATTTTTGCCATTCCTACAATGGGCATGGAGTAAGAGACTCTTGCTGCTCTTGCTGTGGCCCTGGGCCAAACACTGCTTTGGGGTGGGCTCTGTGCCTATCTCTTGGCCACATCATGGCCATCACCACCATGCCCCAAAACCTCACCCTGGTAGCACCTACTGCAGCAGCAGCCCCTGTGGCTTTCCAGAGTCCTGGCACAGGACCCCAGACCATTTCGGTGGTTAGGTGAGTGCCATAGAGTTTGCATCAATCACTACCAAAACTCTGAAAGCTCTGACGTCTGTGATACTATCAGAGGGTAGCAATCTTGTATTTCATGATTGTTTTTCAGGGTTGTTGTTTTCTGACTGGTAGGCTTCTGACAGGGTATTTTCACTAAGGCTATGTAGCCTGCTGACAGAAAACAACTCTTCCTCTCCTCCTCATGGAGAAAAAATAATCAAGAGCAAAAGGTGAGAAGGCAGCCCAAGAGAAGCAAATATCTTTACTGTTTACCACCAAAGAACAAAGATTTCCAAATAAAAAGAAGAGAAAACCTAAGAAGCTGATTATGTACGAGGTTGAAACTATGCGCAAAGACTAAGACCATTCATTTCTCATTGCTGTCTCCCCCTCCTGCTGCACCCCCACACAAGAACAGCCGAGCCCCTGGGGACAATGGTGGCTTTGTGGCGAGCGGGGCTAAGGCTGCCTACACGGACAACAGGAGAAGAATGCTGTGCAGAAGCATGCGCTTCTTAATGTCATATTGAGGGGGCACACAGGCTTTGTCTCACCCCTTGCTTTTCTTCTTCTTGTTTCTCAAATGTGCTGCTACTCATATAAACCCTCAGTTGCCTATACTCTCCATGCATGAGACTTCTTCCCTTCGGTTATGGGGCAAAAGTGTGCCTATGCAGGAATTAATTCATAGAGCAGGTGCATTATCACATAGGGAGGACAGGCTGCAGCTAGAGAATGTGCTTTTTATTCCACATAGAGTCCTGCTAGAAAAAATCATCTTCATTTACAACACACTACTAGAGGAATGGCAGGGAGACAGGAGGGAATCATGTTTTGCATCGAGTTGTGAAATTTGATGGTTCTGAACACAGAAGCAGAAAGATTAAACATATTGCAACTAAATAATTAGAACAACGTGAACACTGACAATTTGCTAATAGCCAAAATTACTCTGCACCCTGAAGAGGCCATAGGATTCTTCCAGAATATAATACACTTTGTGTTTTGGTAAGAAAAGGAAGGAAGAAGGATTAGACAATGAAAGGAATGTGAGAATTAAGGGAAAGCATTTTGCCTGTAAACAAATACTGCAACGAGGATTTACGGTTAAAATAAATTAATCTCTTGAGGATGGCTCACTTTCAACAGCAGTAGAGGTTTAGGACCACATGCAATCTTTTACAATCAACTGGCTTGGCTTTTTATTAAAAAGAAACAGATATAAATATTTCTCTTTTCATTAAACAGAACAAATTCCAGCCCTATTTCTTATGACATGCACAGGGAACACTGGAGAAGATATTAATTAAGAAGAAAAACATAGGAAATCTCCCTTAAACTGTAGAAGCTAGTCAGCAGCAAATCATGTAGACAAAATTCAGATGAGTATAAAATACATCTAAATGAATATATTTAAAATCTATGCATTTAATCTACTGATTTGGTTTGCTATTTCTACACACAGACACAAGTAAAATCACATCAGCTGAGACATATGTACATGTCCAAGCATGTGATCTTACTGGTCCAAGCAATTAAATAAATATATCAAGGTACAGAGAAGTTGTTCTGGGAAGAAAACCATATTCTTATTTATATTAGCCAGACATCTTCCCCTGCATTTTCACAGTGCATCATGTTCCAGTTTTACAGTATGCTTAATTCAGTAGAAGGCACCGATCCAAATGGGGATAAATAATTTTACTAATTTGATTTATAAAATAAACTAATTATCTGCAACCCTGAATGTGCATGAAGACTACTAGAACAAGGAGAGGGAAAGGTGGCATCTTGTACAGATCCAAGGAATACAAATTCCAGTGATTCTTTTCCACAGGGTGATTATCTTTCAAGCTCTTTACATACAGATTTCATCAGAATGGACATGGCCATTGTGCCCAGTGGAGGACAAAGGAGGAGAGTTTTAATGGATGTTAGATTTCAGGAAAAGCTTTGAGCCCTAGTTCCATGAGATTAGTGAGAATTAAAATAAGATTCAGGAAAAATAAACCCAGAGAATAATAGAGAGTCTGTGATCATTAATCACATAAGTCCATTTTCAGTTTAAGTAAATCCGTAGAAGAAATTTGATTTCACACCACTGAAATCAAACTGAACAGAAAATACGTATTCCAGTTCCTTGAAGAACAAGAACTATCAACATACTTCTTCATTATATCCCACATTTTTACATCCTTCCATGCCAGTTTTTTTAATTCCATCAGGACAGATTGCAGTGATATTGAAATGAAGACCTTGGATCTGGTTATCCACTTGAATTTTCACTTCAGAGATTAGTTTCTGTAATCAGAAAACAAGTTTTAGTCACATTGCATCTCAACATATAATGTGCATTAGTGACTAACACCAAGTACAGTTACTATGTTTGACTAAAAATGAAGAAAGCTTGTTTGTGTGAATAAATAAAGGAATGAATTAAAGCATTTTTTCCCATATAAAGACCTGATTACATTCCAAATATATACAACCAGTGAACTGGTAATTCTGATAAAGAGGATTACGTTTTCCAGATAAAAACATTTTCAGCTTTTCTAAAATGGTTTTAAGACTGTATTTTTGGCAATTTGAAAATCTATTCTAACAACCGTGTCCAACTAAAACTGCTTATTGTTTGAGAGACTACACTGCCTTTTAGCCACACATTTAAAATAAAACAGTAAACACACACAACTATTGTTATCCAGCAGAAAAGGTTTCTAATTGATTTGACACTTTATAAACTTCTGATACTTTGCATCTGTCTTGGAAAAGCTTCCTCTGAACAAACCTCAGGGTGATCTAAAGGATATTCGGATTATTCTTACTGATTTATTTGGGTCAGCTAGGAATATGTAACTCAACAACTGGTTGATTCCCATTAAGGTTCTTTACAATATAAAATAATGAAAAAAACAGCTACTTTGTAACTGGTACTTACTTAATGCCCTAAAATCCTACTTCCTTCCAAGAAGGAATATTTCTTCTTGACCTTTTAAAAATTTATTAATGCTCTGTACAAACCTATGAGCTGAAAGTTGCACAAAGAGATTATTAAAATTCCTGTCATACTAGTATTTAAAAGAATTAGTTTAGTAGGACATTTTTACTGCTACAAATGGAAATTTAATTACATGAATCTGAACACATGTTTATCTTAGTAACTTTTTGAAAATTAGTGACTCATTTTTGGCTTTTTAGCCAGGGTTTTTCACAACTAAGCCTAAGGTTTCCCTGCCTAGAACAAGATTGCAAAAGGCCCACTGTCATCAAATATCAACACTAAATTTATTTTCTTATCTAAGTACTTTTGCTTTCAGGAAAGCAAAACATTCAATTTCTGTTCACCATGTGTTTGTATATTACAAGCCCCTAGAACTATGATAAAAATCTCAAAGTATCAAATCCAATGATGTTTAGGATGGGAAAGAAGATACTATTTAAAAAAATGAAAATAGAGCAAGAGCAAACTGGGGGTGGCTGGAGCAGGAAAGTCCCACAAAATCTTCTATTGAACTAAATCATTATATTGTAAATTTTCATTTCCTCTCCTTGAATGTTTGCCTTGCACTGTGCTCTAAAAACTGGGATACAATTTAGGATGGACAGTGTAAAAGTAGCATACAAAAGGACCGTGATCTTCAAATATTTTGCCAGCAGTTGCCTGCAAAACTTCATATTCAAAATGAGATTTCTCGATTTTATAAGAGAAAGTACAATATCAGTGAGAACTTCGCTGCAATTTGATTATACCTATCCTCCTCTGCTTTTTGAATGTCTTTGCCTTCTGCACAATGTTTCCAACATGACAGCGAGAAAAATGTGCACAAACCCACTCTATTGACTAGGAACAGACATGGGACTTGGCTCTTCATTATAGCCAATTTGCTGAAAGCAAATACTCTGATTTAGATGGTTAACCTAGTACAACAGATAATTTCAGCCTCCCATGTCCAATGAGTTAACAAGAATGTGATACAAATTGATATCTTGCATATAACTTTGTAATTGATTATTCAGCTTTTGGAACTTGTGTGTTTGTGTAACTTGTACACCTCAGCAGTATTCAGCCATCTAACTCATCACATCCATTCTCCTGCTGCTGTATGGGCTCCCTTGGCTCTATTACATTATTTGCCTTTTTTTACAAAGCTGTTTATGCTCCCTATTACCAGGCACTTTCACTCACTATCAAGATGCCAATCTCTACTTTCAAGCTGCCATTCCCTGTCAATCATTTGTGAAAAATGACTTTATGCTCATTCCCATACTGTTACTTTCTCTTTCCCATACTGCTACCTTCAATTGAGAACTCCTGGCAAGAGTTCATAAAGCCATTTCATTCTTCTCTCACAAATCCTTATCAAAACTCTTCTTCACTGCCTTGCCTCAAAACCCTGAGTCATTACACTGCTTTGTGCAGTGTAAATCCTGCTTTCCACAATGTCCACCGCGATCAAACTACTTCCTTGTAAATTCCCACCTGTTGTCCATTTTCTAAGAATTATGCTGTAAAACTCTCTAGATACTGCATTATCTTTTTGCTCTGAATTTATATGGTGCCTAGAGAGAGGTGTCTAGCTCATAACTAAAGATCAGAGATGCCAAAATTCAAATAAATCAGACATTTCTTTGAAGTTACATAGCAACAGGTGCAGAGGATCAAACAGCATATTTAGAAGCATCCTTAGAAAAGACATAAGTGCTAGCTCTTGCCTTTGAGACCTTGACAGCCTAGGAATTTGTGAGCTATCATGGGATAGCGTCACCCACCAACCTGGACATTGAGAAAAGTAGGGAACTAATCCTTGTGGATTTCAGGTAGCATCCAAGATCCAGAAATTCCAACTTTTGAATACAAAAGGTGAAAAATCCCTGTACAAATATGCCATACAACATTGTCACTGTGATCATACCTGATAGGCTTCTACCACCAAATCATTGAGATTTGCTGCTTGTGATTCTATCTGTCTTGCAACAGTACCAGGCAACAGAGGTAACAGATCCTATGAAAAATACAATAATTTATGTAGTTTTTATTTTTAATATAAATATTGTGCTTTCAAAATTGGAAAAATAAATCAGGTTTCTAACCTACTTTATACCAATGGAACTGGCTTCCTTGAACTGCAAAAATAACGTTGATGTTATTGTCAATCAGTTTTTCAGAGAGCTGCCCAAGGGATGGATGCTCCTGCAAAATACAACAGAAAAGAGAAGACTGCAGACTAGCTAGGAAAAACCTTGTATTTCACATATGACCCAACACAGGATTCCAAAACCACCTCAATACTTACTTTTAAATGTACAGAGGAATGCTAGGCATACATCTGAAAGGAGTGGGGGCCAACCAAATAAATAGATAGTGACAGAAAAAAAAAAATGCCATGGCATTAGCCAGGCTGTGATAGACTTCTCTCTTGTCAGCTGTGCAGTGGTGCTGCCCAGTGAGGGGACTAACTCATACAGTACCATTATGTTGCTTTGAGTCTAATGCTTAAAAAACATGGATATGATGGTCTGTCTAGAGAAATAACAGGATTCTTGAGAATGATAGGTGGGCCCTTGGGCAAAAGTCAGGGAGAAAGTAAAACATGAGGGCATTGAGATGAGGTCTGCTTTTGGGAACAGCAAGGATAGTAATTGAAAGTTTATTTCTCAGAAATGTATTTTGGCATCAGGGATCAGACACATCAGCTAAATGCAGCCACTGGGTCAGGTTCTAGCAATGTCAGTATATTCTGTATATACCTTACTTATGGCTGACAGCTTTCTCCTTCTCTGTATGTCCAAGACATGCCTTAGGAGTGATGCCTCCAGTCCTCACTGCAATAAACTGCTATTTTTTCTTAACCATGCTGGTGCTTGAAGAAGGTAGCATGAGTTTCACGTCTCTCCCCAGTAATGACATTGCTCTGTTTGGTAAAGTACCTACAATGCCATGGCCAGTGCCAGTGACCTGCCCTTCTACACTTCTTGTTGAGAGATCTGACATGGATTTGAGAGGAAGAGGTGCATTGCTATCCTTTCATCCAAGATCTAGGGAAGCACAAGGATGTTTCTGTGGTTCCAGTAGGCTTTTCACACCCGGGCTATGTGAGATCCCTCCAGCTCCAGTAGTCTAAAAATGAACTATATCTGAAAGTTACTGCTTATTTACCATAGATCTGTGAATACTTTTCAAGAAGTAAATTCACCATTTAAAATTTGTGACTAAACATAGAGAAGTGACTGAGGCCTTGGCTTGTGTTTCCCCTTACAGAGATTTAATCTGGACACTTCTACTTATGAAATGTCCTTCAACCTCTTTTCCTCATATACTTCTGCGGTCTTTCTCTTCCTGATATTTTTCACCATCTGCTCCATATTCTCTCTCTTGCACAAACACACTGTTTCCCTGCACAATTCATTTCTCCTCAGAGTGCCACTAGTTACTCAAGGCACCCGGCAAGTCAACTGCTCTCCCGTCAGTAATGTGAATGCCAAGACAGCTGAGACAAGGTTATCCAAGGGGGCAAAATCCATTTTCCATCATATTGCAACATTATAAAGAGCTTCACAGGCAGAAGCTGGAACACAGGAGGTTCCGCTTAAAACATGAGGAAAAACTTCTTTACTGTGAGGGTGACGGAGCACTGGAACAGGCTGCCAGAGAGGCTGTGGAGTCTCCTTCTCTGGGAACCCTGTTCCAGATATTCAAAACCTGCTTGGATGCAGTCCTGTGCAACTTGCTCTAGGTGAACCTGCTTTGGCAGGGGGGTTGGATTAGATGATCTCCAGAGGTCCCTTCCAAACCCTACCGTTCTGTGATTCTGTGATACAGAAAGAACAAGTTTCTTGATGCAGTTTGATCTTAGCCAGGGTTCATGCCTCTCTCAACTCTTCTACCCTTTGGTAAGAGATTGTATTCCTTAAGATAAGTGATGAAAGGTAGGTAACACAGCAATAAATTGACCTTCTTAACAGTTCCAGCTGGGCAGTGTGCCATACGTGAGGGTTCAGGGAGCTGTAAGTGAACTGTAGCAGCAGTGGCCTTGTTGCCATTCTCAACAGCCTGCAACACAGTTCTACAGCCTTCTGCCTTCTCCATGACCACAGATCCTAGTGGTGGGGCCTCCGTTGTGCTGCACAACCCTACAGGCCACATGCAACTGTCTGTCAGATCACAGACACACCAAGTGGTCCCAGGACATGGCAGAGTGAAGCTAGGTGTTCTGCAAATACCTCCTGCACTGTAAATGTGTGAAAGACAGGGGTAGTGTCAAGAGATCATGAAGTGGCCAAATAAGTGAGTCTCCTGCTCAACACATGACACTAGACATGTCTGAATTCCAGCCAAGTGGCTCTTCAACATCTCCGCAACCAATGGCAAAACTCTGGGATCAGTGGTATCAGAACTGCGTTTCTAAGGTCTCATGAAACAAAAATCTATTCAGATGGAGCTTACTGAAGTCAGCAGACAGCATGCATAGACATGCAAGGGTTGCAGGGACTGGATCCCTAAACTACCTGGTCTGCTTACAAGTAAAGATGAACTTTGATCTGCTTGTCAGATCTATCTCACTAGAGTCCCCAGCCTGGTTAGTAGTACATCGAAGTCTCACTTCAGATAAGAAAGAAATAATTTCTTTTTATTAGAAGAGACTTAAAAAAAAAAAAGAAAACTGTCAACAGACTCACACTATATTTTTCATTTTAAGTATGTAAAGAGACGACAACTGTTGGTCACTCATGGAGCCTCACTTTGCTTGCCACAAAAACCTTGCTATTCTTCAGGCACTTTTATCTTATCTCTTCCCACTACTGCTCAGGCAAAGGTACTTTCACTTTAGATCATCTTTCCTGTTCCAATTACATAATTTGTTTTATTATTTTAACCTACTGTGTTAAGCTGAGAAGATAACTAATGCAGATGTTAAGTACTTCAGAAAGGGAGATAACCAGGCATAGAACTAATTAAAATGGACTAGATTTATTTCCTGTCTTAAGCTTTTTTGCTGCTCTCTGTGTGATGGCTTAGCAAAAGTTAGAAAGAAACAGGCAGAAAAGTGACTAACTGAAAACACTTCTGATGTAAAGGTTAAGCTTATGCAAATAAATAAAGCGAAGTCCTCTTAACCAGCACAAGGAGGAAATAAAAATATGTCAAAATGCACCTTCTCAAGACAACCAGAAGCTAAGAAGTAGGAAAACAATGTGATTACAAATGGTTCTTTAATTTAGCACAGGACAACAAAACTGCATTAATAAGGAAAAAAAAGAGCAAAAATATATTTCACATAATGTATTTTTTAAAAAGCTGACAGCCTTTCATGACATTTAATTTAAATATCAAATAGTCTTTTCTCCTCTGATTATCTTGTTTATTTGAAATTTCTTTATGGATCTCTATGACTAAAATAATCGCAGGCTATATACCACTGATAAGAAAAAAAAAGCAGGAAACCAGTATACCTACCCTTACAGACACTCTTGTGTTATCATGTCAAATCTACTCTAGAAAACATCCAATACTGAGAAAGATTTCCATTCTACCTCTTTTCTATTACTAAACACATGCCCACTATTACACACGGGTATGCAAGAACTAGCCAGAGCTTGAAAAAGATCTGGGTTAGCAGCCACAAAACACATGGGCCAAAATGTGCTACCATGGATCTAAGCATCTTTCAAGGTAATTTCATTTGGGTGGCTAAAAAGACTACCTCATTTCACAAAAGGCATCAATACCATTAAACATGGTGATTTCTTATTTTATATAGGATAGTAAAATCATGATCTTTCAGCCTAGAATCCAGAAAACACTTTCTTCAGTCAACCATCAATGTGTCATAGTTCCTCAGAAAGAGATTAATTTATTTTGTCTGTATTTTATATTGGTGAGGTTTTCCAGCTGAAACAGAAGTTAATTTCTCAAGTTGGACAGAAAATAAATATAGTCGTTTTTTGGTTAATTTTTGAAACAGACAATACCTTTACTAACAAAGGAATCCTGAACACCAGAATAAGATTTATTAATAAGCAGAGCAAAATTCCTCTGATTTACAGCACTGAAATTGTTGGGGGGGGAGGTAGGGGAGCATGGGGCAGTGGGGAAAGGAAAGAGAATAGAGATAGGGACACAAAACTTGTAAGTATACTCTGCCTCGGGAAAGGGAAGTTTTGGGATTATTTGTTTTAAGTAAAGGAAGGGGTTGTTTTTATCCCAAGGACTCTGTAGAAACACTGAAACTGAACAGACTGGCTAGAGGGAAATAAATAATCCTGACATTTGTGAGGGAATATCCAAGAGGTGACAGAGGGAGTATATGTGTAGAAGAACATCAGATAATTGGAAATCCAAACAACCTTCCTGTTAGCACATGCTCAGCTGCCTCCTCCGCTCAGCAAAGTCCTGAATACCCACTGATTCCCAGAAACCTCCCCTACTTCATGATCACACACCATATGGTGACTGCTTCCTGCTGCCCCACCATCATCATCCTTGTAAACACCAGTTACTGGGATTAAATTCAGGTCTAGTGTAACCTACATGTAGCCCTCACTGACTTCACTAGCACAAGGCTGGCTTGGGCTGAACACAGGCTGTATACTTCAACTAAGTGCAGCTAGCACTGGGAATAAAACTGTAATGTGCTCTAATGATACCACAGTTCACATTTCTGGTTTTGGGTGATTACATGGCAATTAAGTAGTGATTCATGTTTCTTAAATAAATGATTCAGATTTATTTAAGGGAATAGCCAAAGCAATTAAAACCTACAAATCTTAGAAAAAAATAAATGCTTGTCTTCAGTCATTCATGACTACTTTATACATTTGTGAAGAAACTATTTTGAAAGTTAAAAATACCTGTTGAAGGTGTATTATTTTGCTTCAGCAGATTTGATGCAATTTTTTGCACAGATATGTATTATCGCACATATACTTTATACTGTGAGATTCAAATGCATTTAATGCTACATTAAACCCTATCTTAGCAAAAACCAGGACACCACGACAAAGCTTTGTGGCTCAAGAACATTTTCTAGTCTGTCAAGGTTGAATTAGCTCACTGCTGTTGTACATCTTCTGTTTTAACCTTACCAAGCTCCTTTTCAATCAGTGGAACTACGCATTTTCTGACCGTAAAGCATGACTACTACCTTTGTCTCATTAGCAGGATCATGAAATTTTATATACACACGTAAGAATTGCTCATCATTATGAAATGGTAATAAAAAACCACACCAAACCCAGTAACAGTCTCCTCTGCTATGTCTCAGACCCCAAAATTCTTTATCCCAGACAAAACTAATGTCAATATTTCCTGGTGATTGATTCTTCATTTCACATCTTGCCTACCTGGGAAAATACTATTCTAATAACTGAATTAAAAGCAATGCTTTTGCAGCAATCTAAAAACCTAATTTATGCAGTTTAACACTGCTTCTCTGAAGGCAGAATGTATGACATATACCTTACCATACTTGTAGCTTTGATGTACACATTATCTTTCAAATGACAGTTTCCATCATGGGGAATTACAATCCCTGCTAGTTTGCTGTCAAGGGCCAGATGGGAAGTTTGATCTGTCATCACAAGAAGCAGTCGCTTTGCTTCTTTACGCCACCCAATATGGCTCTAAAAAGAAAACAAAATTAAGCATAAATAAGCAGTAACCACTTATTTTCTAAAATAATAAATAACAAAATGAAAAATTAATGTGAAAGTCTGCTTTCAGACATTACACTGCTTAGCAGCATGGAGTTTAAATTAGGCTATTTAAAGCATTTTATGTGGAAATACATATCATGTCCTACATCTAACAACTACTACTGTGAGTCAGAGATCCATGTACCACTTTCTTTGCTTTTTGAAGAAAATCTGTCTAAAATATAACAAGTTATGCACTATATAGTGTGCTTGGGTAACAGCTATCGTGTGTGTCACTATTACATACAAATGCAAATGCATAGCATTTGTGTAGTTCTCTGGGATCCAAAAAGCATTATAACAAATGAATATGCAATCATTTGTGTTGATATTTGGTGCCCTCTTCTATTTTTACTTTACATTTATTTACTTTATATTCTCATCATTCTATAATTTCCTTTTCCTACATAGCTTTCCAGAAAGGATATTGGCATATGATCAACCAATAAGCTACAGTTTGAGTGTCTTCATGCACCTGCAAATTGAGAAATTCCTTATCATGCAGCAAAATACTACATCTACCCACCATCTCAAGGGATTAATAGCAAAGTTGCATCCATAAGGGTGAAATTAATGTGTTTTAGGAATTCAGTGATGTGAAGGAGGTAGCAGGGCAAGCTAAACTGGGTTAAGGGCCAATTTGTATTTCCATAACATTTATTTCCTTGCAAGGAATAAACGACTGCTTTAAATCAAACTTTAGAGACACACACAAATCACCTCATATTATTTTTCATTGTTCCCTCTCTCGATTATTCCATCTTGTTCTTCACTAATTCAATTTTTTCCTCTTTTTCATCCTTTCTTGCTTTTCCTTCTTATGATGCTGTCTCATCTCTACCATTTTCCTCAACACTGTCAGGTATCTTTCATCTCTCTCCCGTGAAATGTGTATCTGCAATACAGTCCATGTACTCAGCCAGGCTTTAAGACTTATTCTCCACTTTGTTTTCTTTGCTTTGCAGATAGGGACCCTTCTCAGACTCATTCCCTGCTAGCTGTGAACGAGGAAGGAGTATCTCATAACAGTAGGGATAATAAGTACTGAGTGTGGTGTCTTTTCCAGCTTACATGTTAAGCATCAGCCTCCCTCAGACAATCCTAGACAGCACTCCTCTAAAGAAGGAGTATTTTCAGTTTTATTTATAAACAGGTTATATCTTAAATAATCCGAAATTCTCCTCCAGTACTGTAGAAACTTCTTGCTCCTAAGCCTCCATCATTTCACTTTGTCATCTCAAGACTCCTACCTACCTACGTCACAGCAACCAAAATTTTAAGGCAGCTTCATGTCCTAACCTGCTACTGCTTGCAACAGGGATGTATCAGTTAAAGCAAGATGGAGCAAGTTAGAACGTTCTATTTTAGGCAAAATGAGTTCACATTAATATAAATTATAGTTCATGATGGTCGTTATGAATTGCACATTGTTCTCATCCATTTTGCTTCACAATTCAGTTAGCAGGAAAGCCTCCTCATGCTCATGAATGTTTCCATTCTATTGTTTTTGGAAGCATATATTATTCTGGAGCTCACATGTCATAAGTGTGGAATGTGTCCAATGAGAAACACTGAATTTTAAGGAATTTTTCCAAAGCTTCAGACTATTTTTTTATAACAGCTATGATCATAGCATCTATGAAGAGTGTTTTCTATTTACCTGTTTCACAGCTCATTAAAATTTGAAAATAAAATTGGACCAAACTACTTATTTTTAGCATACTTTGGATACCTTTTTGGCCTTGACTCATCTATTGCTCCAAAAAAACCAATGTGTAGATGGACAAGATAAATGAATTGTCCTGAATTTTCATGGAATCACAAGAGATTAAAACCACACCAAATGCCTGTGATTTGGAGAGGAATTTAATTCATTTCTTTAAGAGGACCAGAAAGAGTATCTTATAGAGTGTTAGCAAACCCATAAATCAGCCAACCTTTGGAATGTCTATTGTACTATTAGGCACAGAAGAAAAACAACATGCAAAAGAGCCATTTAGAACAAACAAATTCTTATTATTTAATATGCTTATAGCTTGGGAACAACTGGTTCAGATCTTTTCCATCCCTTTCTGCATGGAGAGATGGTGAGGCAATTTTCTTAGTATAGAAAAGTTAATTTTTAGTCGATTTGTATTGTTTTTAAATATAAACTCTTCAGGAGCTGAAATAACACTGAAGTGCATTTGTTTTCCTTATCTACACGAGAAAGTATGTAAATGATCCTTCAGTTTTCAAATACATTCTTATGTAGAAGAAATGTCAAATGGTCTGTCTACACTTAGAAACACAAGGAAGTTTTTAATGATTTTTTAAATTTATTTTGTAATTGACTGAAATTAATACATGTGCTGGTTCAAGCCAGAAGCAGTTGCTTTAACTGTCCATCCTATGTTGGTTAGGCTGGTTAAAGTAACTTCAAAGAACATCACTAAGCAATACTGAAAAATATTTCCTTATGCTCTCCTTTATCAGTTTCAATGGTGTTGTGTGAAAGGGGAAATGGGAAAAAGAAATGTATAGCAAAAAGGGATATAATAGAAAAGGAGGAAGAAATCTTACTATTATCAGTCCTAAAGCAGACATTTTAGATTCAGTAACACTGAGCACTGTTGTACTAACATACATACATCTGTGTCTGAACTACCAGACTTCGTCTTTTGTTAACAAGATCCTTACCTGGCACACAGCTGCTTGGAGCATCGCATCAAATCCCCCTTCAGGTGTATCAATATTCCCAGAAATTTTTTGCTTATTCACTGCATTTCTGAATTCTGCTATATTGTCAGTCAGGGACAGCACGTGAATATAACCATGAGGAGGCATACAATCTAAATTATAATCACTGTACAAAAACAAAACAAAACAAAAGTCTAACACATTCCATATTTTCTGTTTGAAGGAGATGTAAATATTCCCTATCAACCCATAAAATCCGGTTACTAATGAAGAGGCACAGTAAAAAAAATACTTGAAGGAAAATAACTCCAAGTGAGATCAAGTCTAGTAGGAATTAGTTCAAACTTACTATGAACAACAGATTTTTTTTTTTAATTTTATTTTATGGAAACGTATACAATATAATTTAGTTCATATGGCAACAGTACCTATGTAGTGTTTCTTTACAGAACAAGAAGAAACATGACGCGAGTGATGGTATGATTTCAGAGAGTGTATAATCCCTTTTGGAATGTCTACGTAGCAATACTGCTTTGCTTTTCATTATCCTGAGAAAGAGCTACTACATTGCAGCGTTAAGATCCTTTAATAGCTTGAGACATGGACTACTGGATCAAAACTAAAATAAAATTTAAGTTCCTACATCCACTATTAGTAAGTAAATGTACATAAAATTAACGTTGAGATTAGTGACAGGAATCTAATTACATGGATGGGAAACTCCATTTACTGTATCATCTCGGTTGTAAATAATACTTTTTGAAATTATGTATAAGGGCAGAAATCATGAAGTTTGACATAAGTATGATAATGCCACAGCACTTATTCAGGTTGCTGCTCTGCAACCCATTTAGGGCAGTGGAATTTATGGCACAAGCTGAGGTGCTCATCTGATTCAGAGATGCTGAGCAGGTTTCATCTCACTTGCTTTCTATTGCATATGGTGTAGGCATCTGGACTATAACCTGCCCACCCCCAACACAGTTTACTGTCAATGAAAAGAAAATGGCACTGTAAGTATTAATACTTTTATACAAAATGAATTGTATCCTGGCAGTGCTAACTGATCTCCACTGACTACATAGATGGTCTAGAGGACTACTTCATAGACATTTGTATCTATCTAATGAATTCCACAACTAGTTACCAATTCAAAAATCACTTCAGTCAAAAAAGATACTTATGGACTTTGGATCATGTCTTCCCAGGAAAGATAATAATGAACAAGAAGGTATGAATAGTCAAAATTCACTTTTCCAAGTATTACAGTTTTTACAGACTTGACTTTGTTATGAATGATCTTGTTCTCCAGAAGGTTTTGGAAGTGATCCCTCACTTTATTTAAGTATTGAATGCAAGGGATAGAAGACATGGCATGAAAAAAGAAATGCAAGCCAGAACACCTTTCTAATTTAAAATGGCAGCTCACTCATATTACAACTGTGGAATTAGATCAGAGGATTGCTTTTGTTCATTAAATGAGCTGAAAGAAATTGCATCACATTGACACAAGTAGAGAAGTCCTAGGTCAGAAAGTACAAAACTTCGTGATTAATCTAGGCAATATCTATCCAAAATAACTAAGAACACAACAGTTGTCTATAAAATTAAATGCAAAACATATGCTAATATACCAAAGCAGCATGTTGTTTGGCTTGTTTTGCTAAAGAAAATACTGCATTTTTTTTTTTTGATACCGAAACAGTTTTTTTCTGAAATCACCAGATATTTCAGAAGTAATCATTGCATAATAATATTCAGCATTTTCTTAGGAACTTTGCTGGAGAACCAAGGTATAATGAAACAAAGACATATTCTGAAGAGCTTTAAAAATACATATGCGTAATGCACATTTGTGAATTAAATAATTTCTCAGTGGCTCAGTAAATATACAAAGACTACATACCTGCACTGGTTATGGATTCTACCTGGATGAATGCTAATATAGGGTGAAACAGTTTTATCCACATAGGATCCAAATCCAAGTCGAAAATCAAGAGAAATATTCGCCATCTTTTTAGATAAAGCAAATCCAACGGAATTTAGTTTTTCTATATTGTTGTGCATAGAGGCTGAGACATCAACTAAATAATAAAGATCCACAGGGTATTTCTCTAGAGGACGAACTTTTAACATAAAGTTTGCTTCACTTCCTGATTCAAAGGAAACAAATAAGTTTATTTACTATTTTTGAATGGACACTTAAAAATACATTTATTTTTGCAGCAATGTCAGCACAAAGTTGTTTCTGTCAGCAAACAAAACAACCTAAACAAACAAGAAAACCTCTCAAGAGTAAATGAAACATTGAAGCATCATTCAAAAATAAGCCATAAAGGGTTTTTAGTAGAATGTTTTTCTTTTTTTTTCCTGCAGGAGCACTGTGCAATTTATTAGTAAAAATCTGACTTCTCCCCATTTTCTTTTAAATTCCTGGTTATGCAACCCCTTTGGCATTACACCTAAAGGCAGTTATGACTCACAAAGGACATAGATCTGCATACAAACTGAGGTCAGTCACTTCAAAGTCGATGCTTCTAAGTATATAAGTGTATCCTGGCAAATAGTTGGTCATATGAGTCTAAAACTACATGTGTACCAGAAAGACAGAGCAGCTTGAAAAACTCTTCAAATTTATACCAATCTTGAAAAATGCTTCAAATTTATACCAATCTTCTCCCAAAGATTTGATCTTGGATCAAATTATTTTCTTAAAAAAACAGGTTTTAATATTAAAAAAAATCCATCTTTTGGCATATATAAAACAGAACTATTCTTTTATTTCAGGATGACAAATGTCTACCTTTCCTGCAGAACCATATCACGTTCTTATAGGTAATAAAAATGTTAATGCTTTGGAAGCCACTAAGAATAGTCCACACATTTTTGCTTGCCTAATATTCTGTAACGCCAGCGAAAAGAATGAAGTGACTGGAGTACGGGCAGCGTAGGTGCAGTAAAGCATGACTTCAAATTGTTCATTATTTTATGTCACGCAAAGTGTGAGCTCACAGAAGAAATGAGGGAGAAGGATCTTCATGTGATGAGTAATTCAGTATTATGCAATGAAGATACAACAAAGGACAGGAGGAAGAGAGAAACATTATAGAAGAATTATGCAGGCCTAAGCTATCGAAACACATGCAGAAACAGATTCACCAAAAAAAACCCCCACCTGAAATGTGACTTATATATTCAGGACATTTACTAGTGCATATGACATTGCTAGATAGCATGATTAAACTACGTGTAACAAAGATCTGACCCAGAAAAATTAAACATGCAAAGTACTTTCTTCCAATGGTCTTTGAACATCTGAAAATGTCAGGATTTGTCTGTATCAGGTCTTGCATGAAGAAAACAGAATTTCAGTGTGCTGTAACTTATGTGTTTCTTCTTTGCCAGTGTAAATCAAATTACTTTTTGTAAATGACCCTTACAGGTCTCCAGTTTGCATATAGCGAGCTGCTGAGTGCAGCTTTTATTTTTTCCCACATAAATTCTGACAGTTGCGTATACGTAAGCAATGACAAAATAACCCAGTATCAAAACAAAAGCATCTTTTTATGCGTGATTATACTGTATCAAATTTCTGTTTTGAGGCATAACTATAGCTGTATATCTGTGTATTTCCTTGGGGAATAAAATAAGGGCAGGATATCTATATATCAAAAGTTATTCTTCTGGAACCCTCAGAATTTCAGTCTTCTGCAGGACCTTCCACAAAGCATATGGAACCCCACGCTTAATTTCACTATTTACGAGCAAAAAGTTTCAATAAACCAATGTTTAGAAAGCTGAGTTTTTTCTATAAATCCAGTAAGCCTTTGGAAGTAAATGTGATTACAGACACTTCTAGAGTTAGCTCAGTTCCTGAGACCATTTCTCAGTACAAAGCAAAGTACCAGTTATTTCTTTGGAAGAAGAGTGGGGAAAGGAGAGGAAGTGCTGATGATTCTTTCTCAGTTTTATTATTACAAAGATGGAAAACCAGAGTTCCTTTGTGCTTTATGCTCATGTAGATTCTCCCTTTTTCCCTTGTAATTGTCAGGAAATTATCTTTTATACAGTGAAGATCAGTAAGATACTTCTATTCACGTAATATTTTTCTACAAAAGATTGATCTCTCTTAAATGCCATTTCTTTCTCCAACTATAGTTTGCAAAAGAAATAAATAAATTAAATTTTATCATATAAAACATACCCTGCATCCCTTTATATCACTTTCCACTTCTGCTACTGGCTACAGCTATTTTAAAGACAGAGAACATACATTGATTTAACCTGAGTTCAATTGAGGGAAAATAGAGGTATTCTAGAAAATCTCAGGTCCATAAAAGGACTTGTAGATTCTATTAAGGCCAAATGTCACATTTTATAAATGAAATGTTAGGCAGTGAATAGCTAACTCTCCTTTAGGAATTCAGTCCTTTCTTATATATTGGCTTCGGTATCTTCATAGTTATCTAGTCAATGCACTTAAAAGTAACTAAATCATCAAGAAGCTTATCAAATGATGAATTTAGGAATTCTAGCCCAATTTACTTTCAGTGAGGAATACATTTTATACACATGTAACAGAAGAGTGTTTAAGTGGTTAAATAAAAAGAATCAAGAAACCACAACAGAAAACAGAAGAGACTACCTAAAATCCCTTTTCCAATTATTACTTGCATTATTCTGACCTTCAGCTGTGTTTGACAGAAACATTTCCTGCTGTTTTTTTTTGAAGACCGTACTTGAATAGAGGAGCAACACCATCATAGTCCTACAATATAATGTTATAGCATCATTCAAAATAATTACTCGAGCCGCTTCTTCACAAAATATCTGTATTTAGTAGTGTTGTATTTAGTTTAAATTGATTAGAATATCAATGTGTTAGAGACAACCTAACCTGGACGCAGCTGGACTGAAACTTTTCCTGGTGTCACTTGTGTATTTGTTTCATGATCACTGGGTATTGTGACATGAACTGTGGGATTTTCTACAAAATCTGATTGGCAGCCTCTTTTCATTAAGTTGAAAACAGTGTCACAGCGTCCCTTCTGCGTCGCATCAGCCATGAAATCCTGTTTTTTATAAGAGACAAAAAGTACAAAACAATCTGAGCTGAAAAAAACAACCTTAATATTTTCAAAGGAAAAAGAAAAACAAAATTATAGTCTCTGAAACAATAAAATATGCTACTATAATTGCATAAATTGTAGAATGAATTCATGGAAGGCATATGTTTTTAATAAGGGCAATGACAAAATATTTAAATTAGAAGTTAAACCTAATTGCCACAATGACTTTTTTCTACAAAGGACAAAACTTTTATATGAGAAGGGGGATCTTGCACAATAAGAACAAGCTGACTTTGGAGAAAAAGGAAACTATGTACTATCTCTATGTCACTAAAAAAAGTTCTGTGCTATGCTATGAGTTAGTTATACCACGAAAGTGTCATTCACATGATACCAAAACAGGTTTGTTTTCAGAGGAATCCACTGGTAATGTTACTTAGGCTAACATTTAAAACTAGCAGCAGAAGTTAGCTTAGATTTATCTAACCTGAATTTGTCTATCACAGATATTTAAGTTTTACCCCATACCCTACACCCAACGCAAAGACCCGCTGGACTTTATAATTTTGATCCCCAGAAAGAGAAAGCTAGGTAGTACAACACTGGACAGTTTAAGACGCCACTAACATTAAAAAAAACCCAAACCCTGTAACAACAGAAAAGTGATTAGTACTAGGATGATCTCAGAAGCAGCACATCCTTTGTTGCAGTGAAAGAGAAAAGTTGCCAAAATTGTGTCAACATGATCCAATGCAAAATTCCTTCCTGACCACAAATCTGATGATTAACATGATCCTGATCATGCAAGGAAAAAAAAGACAAGATTCTTTGTACTCTTTCAAAGCACTGGTCCATCTCAGTCACAGCTGGAGACCAAACAATGGACAATCTCTGATATTTCAGAGGCAGATGGGGAAAATAAACAATCAAAAAGTGCATAGAGACAACTGTGTATTACAGAATAGTCATCCAGACCCTGAAAAGACCAGAGAAAGCCCCTGAAGAATGAGACTCAACAGTCATGTATCTTGTTTTTGAAGTTCCAACTCATTTTTAGAGTCTCTCTCTGCTATATTTTTTCCATAACCTTCTTTAATGTAGATAACAGACACAACTTTTTTATGTTACTGCTATTTATATACCCTTTTTGATGTACATACATTTAAAAAAGGTAGATTTTTACATGTATAAAGAACTTGGCTACTCTCATTGTTATCACTAATGACTGATAGATATGTAGCATTTTCTGAAGTTTGCTGTGTGGGGGTATAAAGTCAAAGCATCTCAAGTGTTTCTCAGAGATTATTTTCTCATTAAAACCATTGTTTAGATGAAACAGGCATGCTAAACTGAAAACTGCTCCTGTAACTTTACTCTGGAAAATTTCCACCTGTATTAATATGGGTTTTGCCGTTCCACAACCATGGATGGGTGCACAGGTGAACTGGCTGTCAAAGAATGGTCTATGAAGGTTTGACAAATCCTTGGCTTCCATGAACAGCTCTCAGGATTGACACGAGAAGTGAAGCAAGAGAAGCAGCGCAGATGTGAAATCTGGTCAAATCTGAGTGCCTAGTTAGAAGGAGACCCACCACAGCTCCATAGCACTGGAAAATTAAGAAGTGCTGTTCCATGGTCAATATGGACATAACAGGATAAAATTGTGCCCTTTGAAAGTCAGGACATCAGGCTACAATAATGGACTACTCCACATTGTAATCCATTGTGCCTTCTAAACATGCCCTAAAGCTCCTCTTAGAAAACAAACCCTTCATGTCCCTACTGCATTACTTTTCCTTATGCTTGTTTCAGACTACGTTAATCATTTCAAGACACAGTATCTCAGACAAAGTTACACCAGTGCCTTATACTCCTTATCTCTTCCAGACACACCCTAGGAATTAATCTACCTTCTCTGCTAATGAAAGCTACTACAAATAATTTGCATGGGACCTTCAAGAGCATACGGGTTGTATTGGGCTTGTGTAGCAAGGTTTTGGTATCTGGGGGGGGGGGAACA
>NW_010340606.1:221709-227814 GCF_000700745.2 Antrostomus carolinensis | reverse complement strand
GTCTGGGATTCTGTGTTTCTAAGTTAGGGGTGTCCTTAACGCAGGCTTCAGGTTCAACCTCAACAGCTTGTACTCCAGCACTTGGGCAGTGGGGAAGGGTGAGGGGTGGTAGGAGGGGAATTAAGAGATGAAATAACAAGTTGCAATGTACCCCCTGTGCTGGGCAGTGTCAGAACATCTTGATGTGCTGTTTTTTTTTCATTACTAAAATGTTTCGGGGGGTGTGGTGGGTATGTGCGTGTCCATGTGCTTTCCCAATCTGTGCTGATCTTCTAGGCACCATTACATGAATAACAAGAAGTAATGTCCCTGGAAGAAACGCTGCTGTTTAAATGGCTCTCTCGTGGCTTTGTTTCAGCTGTTCCAACATTGCAGAACTAATGGCCAATCACCAACATTACAGCAACATCCTTGTCACAAATGAATGCACATGCTGAGCTTTATTTTTGTAATGTCGTCGGGCTGGCAGATAATGAGAAAGAAGAATTTTTGCCCGTAAATTGCAGCACATGTTATAGTAGAAAGCAGAGGAGGTTGTGAATCACCTCACTGATCAAGGATTTACAACGCTCAGCGCTGGTCAGAGCAGGGAAACATAGGGTGATGACAGAAGTCTACATTTTCTGAACAAGCTGTACTAACGTGATGCGTCTGGGAAGTGAGAAGGCAATGAATTAAATACAAAAGGGAATAAAAAAAGTGAAAAGGAAAGGAAGGAGAAGAAGGAAAATGAGAGGGGAAAAAGAAAGGAAGAAAAAGAAAGAAAATAAGAAAGGAAGAAATGGATCCTTTGTGAGTCTAAAGCTACCCAGAAGGATGGGAGTAGGAGCTCTCTGAGCTGCTGCCCAGGCCAGCCCTGGCTGAAGGCTCTGCAGAAACGCTGGTGCTGGGGCTGTGGCTGCAGCCAGCGCTCGGTTCAGTCCACGCGGACACATGGCAGGTTGACCAGTTCAGTGGTCTACAGCCTGCTGGGCACAGAGGGATGTGACGTGGGGCTTGGCTGGGACTATGTAGACACAGTGCACAAGGTGATGGGCAAGAGGGTAGCAGGTGGATGGGCTGTAGAAAAAGTGAAACACGAAAGCAGGTGGAGAACATGGCTTCTGGCATTTCCCCAGGCTGCAGGGCCAGGAGGTGGTGAGCCAGCTGGGCAAGGGATGGGCTGGCCATGGGGGCACCAAGGATGGGCTGGGGACACACTGTGCTGAGCAGCTGCCCCAGCCATGGGCTGCTCTTTGGGACCGGCTGCCTGTCAGTCTCTCCAGGACCATCTGGCTAGAAACACTGATTGCTTTTCAGAGAGGGACAGTGGTGTTACACATGTCCCATGGGGTGGTTTGGGGTGGCCCTTTGGAGCATCCAGCCAGGTGGTAAGATGCAGGTCTTAATGAGGCATAACGAGGCTTTTGCTTGGGCTGTCTGCGATAGCTGCTGCAGACACCAGGCCCTCCACACCCAATTCCCTTTGATCACTACTGGCTTTGTTCATTTTGTAAGCCCTTGACCTTTCTGTTCCTTTCAAACACTGCTGAAATTTCTTACACCAGAGTGCTTGAAATGATGTCCCCTGATACACCACCCTCCCCACCACCTTAGTCTTCCAGTCTAATCACTCACCAGCTCTAGCGCTGAACTCTATTCTCAGGAGCCAAATTATAACGACGCTTCTTCAAGAGCAGCTTTAAGTTGATACAAGCCGTTAAGTCAAGGGGAACAATTTAAAAAAAAGAAAAAAAAAATCAATATATTTTACTCATTCATGTGGTGCTATGTCATTAATACCGCCTTCGTTTGCGAAGTCTTTTTACAGTCCACTTAGCCTGCAATCTGCCAGCTGTTTGCTCCGAGTGCTCTGCTAGACTGGACAGGGACAGTAATGGCGATTGGCTTCACTGGCTGGCTTTTTTTATGCTTAGTTTCACTTGAAGGGTCTCCACTGCAATGTTTGGATAGAAGCACTGCAGAGGCATGGTTATCTATTTAAACCATTTGTTTCCATTGGCACAAAGATAGCCCATCACAGTAGTTCTGTTGGTCTTCAAACTCTTTGCACACCTGGCAGTGGCCATACGTGTTAGCAGATCCAAGTGAACAGATCTTGCTGTCACCAACACTTCATGCTCATTTGGTGCAGGTATAACTAATGCCTGTCTCTGAAGGCAATGCCCTTTATCTGCTGCTTTCTCAGAGTTTCTCATCCTCCAGCCCGGGAATAGCACAGGAATTATAACTGGGAGGGGTGGAGTTCAAACTGGCATTTCTACAGCAATTTATGTCAGCCTTTTTCTTCCAGCAAAAGCTTTTTGTTTGTGTTTGGTGTGGGATAAATATGGCCTTTAACCCTCTACATGACAGGGCATTACTAACAAGCCTTTTCATGAAAAGCCAGAAGAATTACAGAGCCAGGGCAAAAAGCACTGAGCGGTCTCCACATTGCTCTCCCCCAGGGTTGTCATCTCTGGCTTTCTGGGGAGCTGTCATTCCCTCACTGTAAACCATCCCCATTAGCTCCTCACCCTGCTTCTAGTCTTTAACTCAAAATGGGTCTGTCTGGGGAGCGTGAAGGAACACTTTAATCGTGAATGGGGGCTTTGGTGGGTGCTGCCTCTGGGTATGTGCTCTGATTTTGTTTTCACTCTTCCTCCCCAGGAGACAACATGAACACAAGGATTTCCTCAAACTTCACAGCTCGATTTCCTACTTGTTGGTAAATCAGTGGGGTCAGCACAGCCAAGGTGCAAGAAGTGGATGGGAAAACCCAGCTGCCTGTTTCCCTTTGTCAGGTAAGTGTTGTTTTCACCCGCTCCACCACACTGTACCTGCACACAACACACAACTTGCTTCTCCCTTTCCAGAGATGTCATTAATGGAGCCCCTGGGTAGCACTAAATTATGTGCAAGGCTGAAACCACTCATCTGTAATCAGGCAACAGAATCAAACTTGTTTAATGGTACATCCAGACAGTAAAAATAAGGCCAGTGTAACTGCGCTAGCAACACCAATAACAGCAGCATGACCATCCTTGAGCAGTTTGGCTGGGTGCTCACCTCCCCAAGCAGCCAGCAGCACAGCCGCGCTGCCCGCAGTGGGCAGGCTACACGCCGTTAGTCAGCCCCTTCTCTGCCACGTACAGACATTTCTTGGTCACCTCCATCCGTTTCCTTTCGCCCCCAGCAATCCTGCCCGCGCTTGGCACACAGGCTGCAAGTACCGCAGCCACAGTCCAGGCTGGGACAGGTGCTGCAGGTAGGGTACGTACCTGGCATGGCAAAGCACCTTTAGCATCACCTTGGCAGTCACCTTTACTGTCACCAGCAAACAGCAGATGCCTTCAGGCGGCGATTCGGCAGGACCACACTTGGTGGCTTTGTGGGGAGCCTGCATGCTCACAGTCCTTAGAGAATGGGCACAAACTGGCCTGGGAGCAGAACCAGGGACCACATCACCCACCTCAGCTCTCACCAGAGCTATGAATATTTATTGTATTTGCTCCCATTTTCTTTTCCTGGTCCAAAGACTCTGGATTTCCTTTGTATGGCGTGAAACCACCGCAGCAGCAGGGCTGGCCAGGAGCTCCTCTCTTGCTGCCCTGTATCTGTGAGGGAGTGAAACTTTGAGGAAATCATTGTGTTGGTCACATATTCCCTAAAAAACCAACCTTTGGGGTACGGGTTCTGTTAAGACACGTGGCAATGTTGCTCCAGCTCCCCTTGACAGGACGAGAGAATAACCCTCTCTGTTCCTGACCCACCTTGTGCGTACACGCAGCACCCACCCCTGTAATGGGCACCAGTGCTTTTGCCTGTTGGAGTTGCCTCTTGGTGGTGGCCACAGGCTTTTGTGTCACTTGGGTGTCCCCTGGGAGTGTGAGGGCCCTCCACAGCTGGCCATGGACACCAACACAACAGAGCTTGGCTCCAGCCAAACCAAAAAATAAACTGTGAAATACAAATGATGTGTTTTAGGTCAGATAAGGCAGCAAGTGACAAATTTTTTTACAATTGCTCTATTAGTGTAATTTGCCGGTCTCGTCCTTTGCTGGGTTTGGGCCTGTGAGGCTCTGTACAAACCATATACTTTCATGGATGGGGAGCTGAGCATGCTCTAGGCTGCTCATTTTTGGCACAGGAAAAGCACTGATCTGGCTCCTGGGGAGTTAAAATACAGCAAATGACACCTCTTTGTATTTATCCAGCTTCCAAATAGAAAAGAAAGAACTAGTGTGATAGCACAAATATGTGGAAAGCAATTCCACTTTAAGACATGCTAAAATACCTTTGACTCAAAAAAATCTGCGGCCTGGGCTGCATGAGAGCAACTGATGGTGGAAAAGCTGTCACATGTCCAGGTCAGCTGCCATCGAATTGATATTAAAGTGACCTGGGCAGTGCAACAAAACTGTGCTCAGAACACTCATCGTGCCAGGGCAGCTCTCACCCGGGATGAAGAAACAGCCAGTGACAAAGGACTGACTGAGGTAATGACAACAGCAATTTCCTCTTCTGTAAATAACTTATTTGTTCACACTGCTGCTCTCTTCACACTTCTGCAGTGTCTTACAGTGAATGTGAGATAGTAACAGCCCGGCCTATACAAAACCTGCCTTAAAAATCCCTGTCTTCAGGAGGAAGAAGTACTTCCTCTTAAATGGCTGTGCTGAACTTTTTCCAGTCATTTCCAGTCTGGATTGGTCCAGTACCCCTGGATCAAGTACTACTTTCAGTTACACCTGTAATAGGCCATGGGGTAGGTCAGTGGGATTGTTCCAATTTATACTAGTTCAGAAAACAGCATGAGTGGGATGATTTTTTTTTCTTTTTAGCTTCAGTTACATAGTTCTAGGGAAAAATCCCACTGATTCAAAGGAGACTGGATGCCTGTTGTACAGGTGAGAGGAGCCCTGGCTCTGCTGGCATGGATGACAGCTCTTACTTGTCTGGCATCAGCACCCCAGGCAAACCATGCCTGGGCAAGAGCCACCTACCTTCTGATCTCCTGTGAACCTGCAAAGGCTTGAATGCACACATACACACACTCTCCAAGTGCTTGCTTTGTGAGTAAAAGATACACAGCTGTTGTTGTAACAGCGAGCTAAAAAGAGAAGCAAATATACCAATATATCCTCTTAATGCTTCTCCAGATGAAAAAGAAAGAGAATAAAACTTCTCTTCTGAAGTTAACTTCTGCAGACTTCCAGGACCAGCCAGTGAGATACCACTGAGTCTCCTGGAGCTTGAATTCTCAGAGGTTATTTATAAGCCAATTTAGGACCATGGTTTAATCTGAAAAACCTAGATCCTGGCAAAAATACGTCTGTTCCCCTCCAGCTGTACAACAGGTATACAAGCCAGACAAGCTCTAGCTGTGTATGGTTCTGGTTCTGCTATTACAGCGATAGGACCAGAAAGCAGGTGTGTCTGGAGCCCTGTGTGTGTACAGCCCTCATCTCTGCTCAGAATGCGACTGCCAACTCTTCTCCCCAGCTGGGAGCCGCAGAGGTAGCCAGTGGTGATGCTCGACAAGATGCCCCAGCCCAGAGCACTTTTGCAAGCACTTATGTTTTCTTTATGAGGCAAGTGTTTCTGCAAGGGTTTAATTTTTTTATATATTCTCCTAAATGAAAAATTAAAACCCTACAGTGTTCCTGTCTTGGAGGGGGTTTTTTTGTTTGTTTTTGTTTTGGGGGTTTTGGTGTTTTGGGTTTTTTTTTTGGTGGTTGTTGCTGCTGTAACCAGCTCTTGGAATGGGGAAATATTTTTGAGCCGTTGCTGCTGTATGGCCCAGCCTGGGGAAAGGGCTGAGCACAGAGCCCCTGTCAAAGCTGCGAGAGGCAACAAATTAATGTGGCTCTGAAAAGAGAATGTGCAAATATTCACCAGGGTGCATTTTGCCTGGAGTAAGCTGGAAAAAAAAAAGGATGTGAATATTAAAAGCATTTAAGAAATACCGTGTATCTCTTTTTCATAGCAAAGGTAGGAGATTGAGACAAATAAACACAGTTTTACAGTTTGTACCTGCAGTTTTGGGGAGATTATATTTGCAGTTAAACAGCTAGAGTCCTGCCCCAGCAGCGAAGGATTATGAAACCCTTGGTGGGCAGCACT
>NW_010340606.1:216988-221687 GCF_000700745.2 Antrostomus carolinensis | reverse complement strand
TTCCTGCTGCATCCCCAGCAACGCACAATCCCAGTTTGTTCTTTAATAACACAGCCCAGATGGTGCATTGCATGCTTTGGAGGATGCTCAGCTGCTGCTGTACTTGGTGCAAAACTGGTGCTGCTTCTTAGCTACAGCATAACAAGAAAATTTATTGTTTGGAGTAGATTGAGCTCTGTAATCCCACCACCATCAGTCAGATTGAAAAATCTGATTCCTTAAAAAGGAAAAACTGGGCTGTAATACCATGGATATACACACATAG
Source organism: Antrostomus carolinensis (assembly GCF_000700745.2). NCBI lineage: Eukaryota > Metazoa > Chordata > Aves > Caprimulgiformes > Caprimulgidae > Antrostomus > Antrostomus carolinensis. The sequence continues at coordinate 221,422 of NW_010340606.1, read as the reverse complement.
ATCAAACAGAGATGGCTTTGACATACAGAGTTGTTCATACAACGTTCCTGTCATGTCACAAATGTATTGGCCTAAAAGCTCTACTCCTTCTGTTCCAGTTCCCAAGCGGAGCCTGACCCTGCCCATGGAGGCTGCCAGCTCTACCCAGGGTCCGCCCAAATTTTGCACAAGGGCACATCCTCAGCCACACAGCTCAGTAACTGTGTGGGCAGGTGAAGCAGCATGGCAGGACCATCAACACAGCCAGAATTAATGGCAATGTTCATTTTAAGGCCATTTCCCTTTTTTCCCTACAAATCACTGTTGACTCCATGGACTGAATTCTGTACTTTGACATGTATATAGTAAAAACTTTGCTGCAAAATGGTGGACTTGTGCTTCAGTGAATTTCTGAATCAAGGCTTCAGCGATCAGCTGGCCACATCTGTCCTGGTGTGCCCCTGCTGCTACCTCAGAGGCTGTGTTACCCAGAAATAAGGCTACTGAACCTCACACCCCCACAGGACAAGTGAATGTTAAACTGGGTTTCGCTGGTTTTGGTTTTAGGCAACCAAAGTTCACAGTAGCTGGCTGAATGCTGGGTGGCTGGAGAAAGTTAAAAAACAAATGAAAACTGTCACTAAATGAAATACAGAAGTGGACTGTTGACTCCAGGCTGCGGTGGCATTCCCAGCCATGGCGTGCTCTTGTCTGGCCATGGCCAAAAAAGCAAGGCATGGTGGGAGCGCATGGCAGGGGCAGGGAGGTCATTATTGCTGCTCAGCAAGATGTGATGCTGCTCTTGCTCCCAGCACACACTCTGGGGTGATTTGGTTTCTTCCTCTTCCCTGTCTGTCAGGGCTTGTCTCGGTACGTTACGTAGCTTGGGCGATACATATGGCTTGAGCTCTTCCTGACCACCCTGGTCCTTCCCCACAGCTCACATATGCAAACTTGAAGGTGAGTGCAAAATTCCAGTTAACAATATATTTTTTTTGGCCTGCAAAGATAGTGGTGTGGGTAGGAGAGGTGTTCTTCAAGGGGAGGTTTTGCATGTAACAGCATTTTGGGTCTGCTCTCCCCTGCAGCACACTTTGGACACGACACCGTGCCAATAGACTCAAGGGACTTACATGCTACAAGAGAAACAGGATCATTTGGCCAGGCAAACCAGTGTCCTCGTCGTTGCAAGCAATAATGTAAGCAAGAGAAAAAAGCTGGGCTTGGGGTATTGCTGAAGCAGTAGGCAAATGTGAAGCTGCGATGCTGGAGGTCTGGGTGAGTCTGCTCCTGAACCTGCTCAAACTCTGGCCCCACGGCAGCCGTTGTCCTCCCAGCTTGGGCTCTGGCTGGTCTCTCCCCCTTTCTCCCAACGCTGAGCTGACAACAGGGCTCACCCCCAACCACTGCCAGGTCTGGCTGCTGCGGTGTGGTAACCCCAGGTCTCTTGGCTGTAACTGTATTTTGGGTTATCTAGAAATACAGGACTCAACTGTCTTACCTGCAAAATGCCACTGGGTTTTTGGAGAGAGCATTTTGCCTTTCAGAGGCAAAGCGCCTGGTTCCTTCTCCCTGGGGACACATGCTACCTCCACGTCAAGGGAAAACCAGGGCAGGAACTTGCTTATCTCCTGGGGCTCAGCCCATGTGGCCAGGCCCCCTCCCCTCAAAAACCCACCCCTGCTCTACTTCCACGTGCTCTGAAACGCTCCTTACAGTGCTCACAACGTATTTATGATGAGATGTCTGTCTGGAGAATTCGGCTTTCTTCAGGTTTGGGTTGGAGCTGAGCAAAGTTCAGGAACAGAAAGCATTTTAAAACCATGTTTCGCAGAAGCCTTGATCCAAGCTCCACTTCGAGCAAGCCCTGCCAGCACTTGCAGGGCGGCACTGTGTCAGCGTGGAACCTCCAGCTACTCATTAATCATTTCCCACAGTTCAGATGGAGGACACAAAGCAAGGGGGAGGCAGGACACTTCCAGAACAAACCTATTTTTTGGTTACACACAAATGTCTTGGTGTCTGCTCTGCTGACAAGCTGGAGCCCCACCCCAGCGATTTGTGCTCAGCCTTTGGGAAAAGAGTGAGACCATTCTGAGGAAAATGATTTAAAATGCCTTCAGATGCCTTTTCACTTCTTTTTATTTAATTCCATAAATATTTTCATAAGGCTCAGTGTCTTTACAACACTTTTTTTTTTTAAACACTTTTTTTTGTTTTATACACACAACTTTGACACTTGTTTGACAGGGTCAAACAGTCCAATATAAACAAAATAATAAAACTGGCAAGTGCGGATCAGCTGGGTTACCAAAATCCTTTTTTTTTTTTTTTTTTTGTCTTTTTTTTTTTTTCTCTTACTGTTAAAACCCCAAAAGCACTAAAATATCAGTATTTGGCTTCAAACTAGAATTTTAAAAACCCTTTTTTTTTTTTATTTTTAAATTCTCTGCTACAAGTCCCTGTCGTCATAGTGCCTTTAAACTCCTACAGACTCTTCTTTTCTTCTTAAGGAAAAATAAGCTTGGTGATGCCATGCAGAACTTACAATAGCTACTAAATATACATGTTCCCTGAAATGTAGCTGCAATGAAAAGATGACAGAGCATAAAGAGAACAAAACCAGAAACCCAAAGCACCACAGTGTACTATCAATAACATTGCAGTGGACAGCCAGTGACCATCCAGAAACTGAAACAGATTTCAAATATATTTCTCTATGTATTATTTTCTATATACAACTGTTAGATGCACCTAGGTTGGTTCATGTTTGATCTTTTTGGAGAGGGTGGGGAGGCGAAAGTCTTGAATTTAGCTCCTCTGTTCTAGTGTCTAGGTCAAGGGGTAATGCATGTCATTTACCTAGGGAAGAGGGTATTTTTTTTTTTTTTATATATATATATATATAGATTCAGCCAGAGAAATACCGTAAACATGTTAAGTTTGTTACAACTCTCTTGGTTCTGCATACGGAATGGTTAAGTGGGTTCCTCCTGTCTGGCATTGAAATGAAAGTCTGTATCAGATTTTCAGTCAAAATCACCCCAAATCTGATTTCATCTGCGCTGCTTCCCAGCGCTCTCAGACGCACGAGGCAGCCCAACCCCGCACCTATTGGGAAAGCCACAGTGGGGGGGAGCAGTGGGACCCAGTGCTGGTTCTTCTTTGTGAGAATGCTCCATCTCTTGCAGCACCTTGGCAATTTATGGAGGGGGAAGAGCTTTCTTGAATGCCATGCCTGAGAGCCAAGCCCCTCTTCCCTCGGGAACAAACGCCTGCATCTGCTCTGCCTGCCGCCTGGCTGCGGCGAGCACTAGCAACGCTAGCTTGGGTTGGCTTTCCATTTAAGAAAGAAGCTGAGAGTCCAACAAGTGGCCTTGTCAGATCAAGCGAGTCTTGATTTATGATGCAAATAATGGTGTGGCGGTGGTGTTTCTTTTTTTTCCTAGTGCTGAATATTTAGGAAGCATCTTCTCATAAAAATTATGGATGTCTCATTCTCACTCTCTGAGGCACAAAACAGTAAATGAACAGGCTTAACTAATGTGCTTGTTACTTTTTTTCCCTAAGCAATTAACAAGGCAAAGGAATAAGTGAAATTTTCATCATGTTGACAACAGTTTGTAATCTCTCTCTCTTTCTCTCTCTCTCTCTCTCTGCATCTCTCCAGCCATTCAGAAACAGTAAAACATTCCAGTTAAACTTCTGAGACCCATCTCATTCACTTCTTTAAATACCCATTCTGTTCAAGCAACAAAATAATATTTGCTACATATTCCATATTCAGATCTGACCATAAAAACGCAAAGATACAAAAGAGCATAAAAATCAGTTCTGACATAAAATTGGGTTGCCTCCTGTTTGGGATTCCTCGTGTTTCACTGCTGCCTGTCACAGAGGGGCCACTCCTCCTCTCCAAACCCTAAGCTGGCCTTGCTGTTTATTGATAGTTTCTAGATTACTAAAAAGTGCTGAGATTATTTTTGGACTTAAATAAAAAATATAGCCACTGCCTTGTAATATGCCCTGAAATAAAACGGGCTCCATGGAAGTACTGAAAAAAACCACTCTCTGCTCTTCCCATTCACTTGTATTTCTTAGGGGAGGAAAAAGAAAATGTTATCAGCCTGCTAATTGGCCTGGGGTGTATCAGATTCAAAAGAAAATTATGAATACCATGATCAATCACTTCATCCCACATTTTCAAAGGAGCTTGCAGAAGAGCTCTGCAAAGTTTTTGAGTTCGTCTTCTAAATCTGGTTAAACAGTCTCATTTGCCCTAGGAAGAAAAATCATCCTAGTGCACAAGGATTTGTTTTACAAGCTTACACATAAGCTTTTGCGCTTGCAACCGAACGTATTAAAGGCTGAAACTGTAGGAATGTCTTTGAAAACAGAGCTATGGCTCTCCAGAGGGAGAAAAAGAGAGAGAATGAGACTTGGAGAGTTGAGCTT
>NW_010340606.1:187741-216963 GCF_000700745.2 Antrostomus carolinensis | reverse complement strand
AACCACTGATGTTCAGGTATTTCGATTTTAACTGGTCACTGATTTAGATCAGGTCCTGTAATCACGGTCATAAGGCTAAACTTCTCAGGTCACATCCATCTCTTTCCTGAAAGGCAGTTCCCAGCTCCTCTGTAGCTTGGGTGCATTAAATATCAGGTAAATACTTCCAATTACTTAAGCAATGAGCCTTCCGCTAACGGGGCACTACTGGCAGCTCATGCTTTGCTCGGCAGGTCAGTGCCCGAGCGAAGCTGGGGATCTTAATACGCAACAGCGTAGAGCAGGCAGTGAGAGCAGTCATGGTCCTCGTTTTTGGGATCATTGGTCCTGTAAATGGCAATTAGTGGTTCATTAACGCAGTACTGTGCAGGCAGGAGTGTGGCCAAAGGATGGGACCTTAGTTCCTGAAGAAAGAAAACTGGCCATTTGTTGGAGCCTAATAGCCAATTTTCCACTTGCTGGAATGGAGGGCGTGAAGCCGCCAGGTTTTAAGCTTTTTATCTTTGCATGGAAAAACAAAGATAGGAGTGGGCTTTTCAGAGTCATGTCTCAGCTTAAAAAGAAATCAAACTAAAGGCAAAAGAAGTAAAAGCCCCTGATATTCTTTTCTCAGTCTTAACTCCAAGTGTGAACAAATCACACTGAATTGAGAAAAAGACAGCGCTTAAAAAAAAAAAAAAAAAAATGCAAAAAATGAACTGTGGAAAACCCATCTCACTTCCTAAGTAGCTGATACCCCTTCTGCTTGTTTTCACCTGCCCACAACAAAACAGTTAAAGACAGAGAAATACTGCGCAGCAGAGCATGGTGCACAGGGGAGCACATCCAGACAGGCACGCGTTGGACCAGAGAATGCAGGACGGGGACAGGGACAGGGTCGATGCTCTTCATTGAAATGGTAACTCTGGGGACAGCCAAGGAGGGGACGGAGAGGGAGCAGAGATCTCCCAGCACTCCAGAAAACAAACAACCCCCCCCCATAAATAAAATCAAATAAAATATACACCAATGTAGTCCATGAGGAACTTCGATGACGAATTCACACAAGCGAGAAAGCGTTCTGGGATGCCAATGACGACTTGAATGAAGATGAAGAAGAAAAGGAAAAAAAAAATGTCCAACCAATGGAATAAAATAAAATAGGTCACATGGTTAGAAATCATTGGTGCTTCCTAGTATCTAGTAGCAGATTGCTTCCCAAAAACAACAAAAAAAGTTTTTGGTCCTTCTATATATATACATATATGTATATATATTATTATTTTTAAAATGTGTGTGTATATATATATATATGTATATATATTTAGTTGCAACAGTGCTTCTCCGAAAAAAGGTCCATCTATAAATATAATTTTATTTATTTTTATTTTTAAATTTTAGTTCTTTTAAGTTAAAATTCTCCATCTCTCTAGGTATTATTTTTTGAATGGTGTTAACCTGCTGAAGTTTTGCCAGAATGGTGCCTGGCTGCGTCTGGGTTCGGTGAACTCGAAGACCTGGGACTGGGATATGCCATCTGTCACCATGTATTGTCCCTGATTTAATGGATCCTGGGGTGGTGGGTAGGCTGGAGGAACCGACTTGGAGTAGCTCACACCTGCATCGATGATTGGGGGGAAAAAGAAACAGATCAGTCAGAGTGCAATTGGGTCAATAGTCTTTCTTCGTCATGCTATCGCTTCTTATCACTTAATAACCAGGGTCCCAAACAACAGGGAGACGTGCTGGAGATGGCAAACTACAGAGGAACGCAGCAGCTGCCTAGACTCTCAGCTCGGAGGCTGCCTACGCTGGAGCACAAGGTGAAGATTTGGAAAAGATCCATTACTTTTGTTTTGGCAGAGGTTTGCCTGCCCTCATGGAAAAGTCCTGTGTGACCTAAGGAGGCACAAACACTGCCGGGCCGTGCGCGGTACCAGACGAAGGCAGCCAACCGCACCGTTCAACCCGCTCACCCATCGCACGCTTGCTGTTCCGAGCTCATTGTCACCCTCCCTCCCAGCTGCGCCTGCGAAGCGGTTTTGCCCCAGCCTGCCCCGGTGACCAGCCCTGAGCAGCATGACCCCGAGGACCCCTTGGCGCCGGTTCCTGCGCCAAAATGGAGCGGAGCTGCTTTGGAGGAAGCACCACGCTGCAGGGACCCGCACCGCTTCAGTGCTTCTCTGCCTACAAAGGGCAACTCCTTCTTTTCTTTAGGAAAGTTTGTAGGACTTTTCCATAGGGTTCATTTTAAATTTACCAGTTTGGTTTCAGCCGAAAATGGCTGCACGCAATGCAGAAAAGGCCGATTCTGCTCAGTCCAAACTGGTAGCAATGGATGGACTGGCAATGCTACACTTTCAGGTTCTAAAAGCGTTAATTCCCACACAGGTGAGTCACAGCTCCTGTGCAGGAACGGGGTGAGGGGACGCTGCCCTTACAGCTTTCCCATGGAAAGGGGGAGCTCCAGTGAGCTGGGACCTACAAAAACCTGTTGTCTAGGATGGTGTAGAAAGGGCAGCTCTGGGTGAATGGTAGTGGAACAGAAGGGACTCATATCACCACCAAAGTGTAGGCTACAGAGCACAGCAATATAGCTACTTCTGTATTTCCTTCCCCGCAAAACCACTGACGAGGGACAACCCTCAGGGTAGCGTGATCAGCTGGAAACCACAACTCCAGAGAAGGGCAGGAGGAGAGAGGAGCAGGGCTCTGAAGCAGGTTGCTGTAAGCTCTGGCCATCTCTGGATCCCCTCTGCCACACGCAGAACTGCTCTTCCTTCTGTGGGGAGGGCAGCCCCGGCCGCAAGATGGGTGGTAGGCTTCGCAAGGGCCATCTCGAGGCCATTGCCTCCCCTGGTTTTAACCGCAGGAGCGAGGTGACTCTACCCAAGTAGATCAGTGTCCTCATCTGGAAAGCGGGATGGCATCACCCACCTACCTCACACGAGGCTTGTGAAGCTAAATTAATTAATGTTTGTAAAACACTTTGAGATCCTCGGCTGGGAAGGTGCTAGAGAAGGCAAAATACGGTGATTAGCACCCAGGTACCACAGCAACTTGTGTAAAAGAAATGCGACTCGGTCAGCGGTTCCTACCACACACAAACACATGCTTTGCGGGACCAGCGCTGGCCGGCCCGCGCACAGGAAGGCTACACACAGTTGGGTACTTACAGACAAAGGAAAAAGCCTCACAAAGGGCACTCACGGAGCTCATCAGACAACTTGTACCCGTTGCCGCAGTATAATGCAGGACCTCTTTTAGATAGAAAGCTAAGGCTTTAGTATGGCTTTAGGAAAGAGAATTAATTCACTTCCCCTTGCTATAGAATTTACCAGTCAAGGGTTGATAAATCCTCAAAAGGTTCAGACCAAGTGGAGAGGTCATCTTGACTATGTCTGACTGATTTCTCCTTCTTTACAGCAAATACCATCACATCATGCAGCTCTCTGTCCACTGCAGGGAGTTCCCAAGATCTTTCTTTATGGTGGACAAAAACCGCTACGTGATTCATACTTATTAACCTTTAACAAATTCATCACAGTTAATAGTTCAGACTTACTCCAAAAAGAACAACCCGGAGATGTTCTGCATTTGTACCTGCATGCTGGAATAGAGTTACTCATCAACAGGTTTTCTACTCTGTTGTTCCCAAGCTCCTCTCTCCCACAGAAGGCCTGCAGAGCAGCGTACAGGCCCAGAGCCCTTGCTGTCCTGGGGTCAAACCTGGTCAGGGTCAGTTCTAGGACACCTGAGACAACTTCTGTACCATCCCTGTTGGCAGGCCCCAGCTGTCAATTTGAATTTACCACACTATGTGACTCAAGCCAATGACGTCCCATAAGGGCAGAACTCACCTCTGCCCTACCTCTTCCATCCCTTCTTCTGCCACCGTCCTGCTCTGAGCCGTTTTGCTGGTTAACATGTGGGCAGTGTCATCAACTGCAGAGGCTGCTCTGGTAGGCAAACTCTAGCCCTGAACCCCGCCAAGAGTACAGACGTTCTCCTGGAGGCCACCAGCCTTTAGTGCCTTGGCCACTTTTCCCAGCAGAGACTCGTGAGGAATTTTAGGCTCTGTGGGAAGGTTAGGATCTGGTACAGGTCCCTTACATGGCTAGAGTTGGGAAATGTATCTTCTTCTGTCTGGTAAGTGGTTTGGATCTTTGACTGACCCAAAGGAGCAGGAATTAATTTCAAAGGCAAATAGTCCTTTTGCCACCAAGATTACTACCTAATGTTCTACAACACAAAAGAGCTGTGAATCTAAAGCTGCTTCGAAGGGACATACAGCAATTGTTTCCAGCTTTAGAAGACCTTAAAACCACATTGCTTTAATGACATGGCCCAATGTCTTCTGCATCCTGTGGCTGCAGAGTAGCAGTCAGCCTCGTGATGCATCCAGTCTGCCATGCTGAGCTGGGCCGAGCTCTAAACCAATTTGTGGAGGGTGAGCTAATGTATTTTAATCATGATACAGAAATGCCAAGAAATCGCCTGGATCAGCAAAATGTTATACACTTGGAAGGCTGGAGAAGTAGAGAAAGGACAGTCTGGCTGAAGTCCACTGACATTGATGGAGCTACACTGCAAAGAATGTAATCCATAGTCTGTTTTCCCCAGAGAGAAAAAGGCAGACTCCCGTGGCCAGATCCCTAGCAAATCCCATTCAGTTCTTTCTCCAAATAGCCTTTTTGGTCCAAACTCCTGAAAAATGTCTTTCCTTGCTTGAAACATACCCATGCACACACTGCCACTTCCCTCTGTGGACAAGCTCAGACCCATAATCTCAATGTTGTTTGTGTGGCCCTGCTCAAGGATCTAGGCTATTGGCATTAACATCTAAGCTGGATGAACGTCAAAAGCTCCTGGCTGGTTCTGCTTGAACAAACAGCCAGAGGTTCGCATATTTATCATATTTATCAAATGGCTTCCATGGCCTGAACGATCAAGACCGTGGCTCTCAATGGCATGCAGAACTACCGTGTGGTTGTGGGCATGCAAAGAAAAACATCTGTGCTCTGGCAAGTCAGGCTGATAATTCCGTAAGAATACATTTTCTTGTGACACTGTGATGCAGCACTTTGCAATAGCTTGAGGTGCCCCAAGAATGGCTTTTTGGGGTTGGTTTTTTTTTTTTTTGGACATACCCAGGTTCTGGACAAGGTGGAACACAAGAACTGGTGGGGGGAGGGAGATTCATCTGCAAACCCTGAGAAAGAGCAATTCTGGGGAAAAAGTATGACAGGTTGGTATTTTCCTGTTCTGCTCTGAAGTGGTTTGCTCCCTCATCAGAACTCTGGGCCATTGTGCCAAATTTGATTCAACACAAAGAAATGAGCAAAGCTCTTTTCCAGTGCGATTTTGGGCTGCTTGGCGAGCAGAATTCAAAGCGCAAAGGGGAAGAATCGATAGACAAGTAATGATTTCTAGACACGGCTGCTGCGCTGCCTTTCCTAGGCAGAAGAAAGCAGCTCTGCACCAACGACCAGACTTGGAGCTCCTTCTGCTGGTTCATGCATAATTCTGCACTGTAGCAGAATAGAAAGGCTGCAGCTGCACAGCAAGATCATTTGGCAGGGTGGGGGTTGTGCAAATCTGTTCAGAATGAGAAAAAAAACCCAAAAACTCCAGGGCTTGTAATTCAGCTAGACAAAACTGGTCTAGCCAAAAGAGAGATGCTGCGTGGTCAGATGAAATCATGTCTTTTTTTAGTGCTAGGCAACGTCACTCGGAATCTTTCGGATTTCTCAGCTCAAAAGATAACAATTAAAAAGACTTTAAACTGTCTCTTTTTTCCCTTTTAGTTCTTTTTTTTTCATAGTGTCTCTTCTGTCTGAGGTTACATCACAACTTCGGTAGCGCTTGCAGATTTAGGAGCACGCTGGGAACTCACAGGCAATCCACATGGACACGTGCAGACAGACCCCGTTGCAAGACAGCAGGACATGAACACTGCACCTTTCCAGAGCCAATACAAAACACACACAGAATACACTCAGATTTGCCTGTATATAATCATGGAAACTTGCCTTACAAGCTGTTTACTCCATCCTCAGCCTTTAAGATTTGAGCTTATACTTTGATCAGGAGCTATGTCACAGGCTTTTCTTCTACCTAGCTGTCTAGATGTCGTGCTGTTCATTAGCCAGAGTTGAGGGGGAGACAAGAAAATATCGACAGATGCTTTCTCTACTGGCCGAGCGGAGGCTGCTGGCAGGAAGGGAAGCAGCGCTGTGCTAAGGAGCCTTTCATCTCCCTCTGATCTCAACAGCAGCTCAGCCAACTTGCATCTTTCAGGAGCCATGCTCAAAAACCCCAGAAATTTAGTTTCCTATCGACTATTGTAACCCATACACAACATGGGGTAGCCAGGAACGTACCTCAACAACACTAATGGTTGTATGATTAATTACTCCTGCAAGAGCAACAAGTTGAAGTTAAAGAAATAAGCAGAGATGGCTGAATGGGTATAGCCCTTTGCCCTTCTTCAGCACATTTCAACGGAGGATCTCAAAGCACTTCACCACTAGTCACTTGGTTGCTGTTGGGTTTAGAGTTAGAGAACTATGCGGTGTCTGGTGTTAGTTCTGCTCCCTGACTGCAGATCTAGTTATTACAGCAAGAGATGTGGATGGCAGCTGGGAACAGGAAATGTCTGCCTCCAAAGGCAGTCCTGAGCCGCTGCGGGCTTCACTGGTTCACACTTCCACGCCAAACTGCCCGACTCAGATGTTGCCATACTCGCTCAACTCAAGAGCAGTGTAAGTGGTGCACAAGCCACGGCTCTTTACGCAGCCCAAGATTTTACTCAATGGCCTGGCAGAGGAAGATATTACCAGGGATGGCACTGGTGAGGAGAACATGACTTAGCTTCTTTCTAACCACTAGCCCAACTTCTCTGCTTTGGAGGAAGAGGGAGGGAAAAGGTCTAACTGCAGCTTGAGACATGTAACAGAGGAAAACAGTCATCTTGTGCCCTGGCTGTTCCACAGCCAACCCAGCATCTACAGATACTGAGGTAACTTGACCTTCCTGAGTCTATCAAGTCTGTTCCTGCAGCCTGATATCATTAGACTAGTCATTAAGATAATGATTCCTCATGTGATAAGCAAAAGCTAAGCGAGGCAAGATGGAATAAATGATCCTAGTGCTTTATCAATCAAAGCCAGGTGAAAACTGATTTATTCATCTTGTATTTATATAGCCTCCCTCTCCTCCAGCAGTCTGTACACTGATCCTGTTTCCTTGAGAGGAAGAGATCAGCTCATCCACCACTGCCCTGAACTGCAGCTTCTTCTGGGTAGCAACAGTCTCCCTTACCTAAGACACCTCACCAGACCAAAAGTGCGGGAGTATCTGGGCTGACAAAGTTGTTTCAGTTGGAATCTCAACATGACACTGATGTTAACATCTTGGCTCTTCAAATGAAGGCCAATGGAAAACCCAAGAGGCCTGTTTCTCACCAAATAACTCCCCTGGCGAATTTGCTCAGAAGCATGTGCCCATCGCCAAGTCACTGGTACCATCCTTAGAGGTGTCTCAGCCAAGAATTTATTCACAATTTGCCTTAGCTTGTATATCTGACGAGATCTCAGATGATACCACTGGTTCCAGCTGAGTTACTAATGCCTTGAGTGAGCAGCCACCTCTCTATGCTGTCATCAATGAGACCAGCGCCTGTGGACCCAGAGCACAAAGTGCTTGGGTGAGCAGATGGGCACTGCAGAACACCTGCATTTTGGAGGGTTTGGGTAGGGTCTGGATTTTACAAGCAATGGGATAAGCTCTGTGATTTCACTAAATCTGTTGGGAAATACCACTGAGAACGTATCAGCTCCATTCCTTCACCTACTTTTGGGGGAAGCTCTGTGAATAAAGGGAAGTGACCCTGATTATCTGAAAATGCAAATGCCCCTCTCTTGTTTTAAAGCAGTCAATCTCCTTCCTTGTTGCGCAGTCTCCTTCAGTCCCCCCAAGGCTATACCTACACACGTGAACAGGATGGGGAAATGTTTCAGGGCCACGTCAATCTTGTTAGCAACAAAGATGCAATAAAATAGGCTTAAACACTCAGGAGAACCACAGGAGATACCTACAGACTCTGTTACCTAGTAAGACCTGTCCTCACCAGCTGGATGAAGCCAACACAAGTATGCCAACATAGAATCACAGCATTGTTTTGGTTGGAAAAGATCTTTAAGCATTGAGTCCAACTGTAAATGCAACACTGCCCAGTCCACCACTAAACCATGTCCCCAAGCACCACGTCTACGCAGTCGTCTCATTTTGCTATGCAGACTGGCTGAGGGACAGCTTGAAGTGCAGAATTTTGAGAAGTCAGAAAAAAGCTGTGGGGTGTTTGGGTCAGGCTTTCTATGACATAGTTCGCTGTGAGCTCAAGTGATCAGAAAGGAAGAAATGAGCAGGAAAAGTCAGTGACTCAGAGGGTGTTTTACTGCGGGCCGAAGCAGCCATGCTGGCTGGTGCTTTAACCCCTGCTGGGTTTGTACAGCTGAGTATTTACGGGCAGATTTAATGACAGTATCCTTCTAAGCTCAGGGCGAGAGGTGACGGTGATTGAATATATGTTTCCATCCTTCCACACGTCCCAGACCACCAGGGTAAAGCCTCGTCTGGGTTGAGGGCATCTGCTTTGGTGGGGCTGTGGCACAGTGCAGAGGAGGATACACAGGACAGAGAGAGAGGGGCATGAAGGAGCTGGCTCATAGGATGGGTCTGAAGAGCTCTCCTGGGGTGGGAAACCCTCCCACCTAGCACTAAGGTCACCTCTTTAAATTTGAACAGACATTTCATTTTCCAAAATGGAAACATCAGTGGGAAACAGTGTTTTAAGAATGAGGTCTCCTTCCTAGGCACTGGAACCTCTAATCCCCCTGACACCCCTGGTTGACAGCTTCGAAGAACATGAGTAAAAATCCCTTACTTGTACACGCTCTCCTGCGTGGGGACGGATGGGGACAAAGCTGGGGATCAGAAAATTGACGGAACGTTTCTGAAAGCTGCAAACACTAATTGTTGGAGAAAAGTTGCACACTTGCTTGGCTGTAGCTTAAAAAGGGCTGTGGAGTTTTTTGTTGTTTTTGTAAGTCAAGACAAATAAATTCTCTTACTTTACTATTTTTCTAGGAGACACCACACTGAATTCTATTTCCAGTTATCACACTGACATAAGAAGAAGCTAAAGGGCAGTAACTGAGAGGCAAAATCTTGAACAATCAATGCAAAAAGAAAAAAACCCAACAAGGAAACAGACCTTTTCTCCATCTGTCGGTAAGGTGCAGAGCCAACACTACCCATTTACTTTATGTCTAATGGACTTAAAGAAGGCCAAAAATTGGTTTAATGCGGTCTTAAGGCACCTGGTCTAATATCATTATGTGTTGCCCAATCCAATAAGCAGTGCAAATCCTAGTCTATTGCTGAAATCTGACCTTGCGCATCGTTAAACGGATTGGGAAGGAAGCCTGGCACTGCACACGCGTTTCCGCGCAGACGTGAGCGCTAGGAGGGGGTTGCTTCCAGAGGAGGCTGCCTTGTGCCTCACAGGACCCTCATTTTGGGATCAAAAACTTCTCAAAACACACAGAGCTGTGTTCTCTCTTCATCACCCAGATTAAGTTTCCATTCGTTTAAAAAGCAGAGTTTTAAGGTTTCTTCTCCTGCTACCAGCTGATCTCTCAGCATCAATCCCTCGCTTGCTGCAGTGAGCAGCAGTTTAAACGTTTCCTTTTCTAACGCACACCAGCGAGCTCTGGAGTAATGCTTCTGGGAGGTGTGGTACAACAGCGCATGAAATAAGCGGCAGTTTATACTACTGGAAAAATGTTTTTCTGCTTCGCCTCTAACAAAGCTGATTGCATTTTCCATTTCACCTCCTTCACAGTTTTTCTCTCTTCTTTAAGTATTCTGTGACAGGGAAATTACCATGGTTTCCCATTTAAGAGGTGGAGGGAACAACTGAGATAATCTAGAAACAAGGCTGTAATAGGCATCGGCTGGCACGGGAGCAGGGCTCTCGTCATGTCAGGTCGAGCCGTTGAGCCGTCAAGCCCTGCTGCAGCCACTAAGACCTGTCTTGCAATGGCTGGAAATTTAAACGGATAAGTAGTTGAGTGCAGTGGAAGCAGTCTGACTCCTAAAGGGCTTCACTGCTTTCCAGGTATAACCCATGCTCAAAAACCAACGTCAAGCCCCTTCCAATGCTGCTGTCGTGCTGTGGGAGAGGCTGCGCGGGGAGGGCAAAGGCAGCGCACAGTGCCCGCAGGCAGCAACCTCCCAGTACAGGCACGCGCCTCTGCCAGCTCCCAGCCCCGAGGGCTGCACTTCAGCCTCAGCAACACAGCCCCAGGTGCCTGCCAAGGTCTTTGGCAAAAAAACAGTTGTCAATATACGTACAACGCGTATGGCGAGATTAAAAAAATCAGGCACTAAAACCCAACTAACTCTCCGGAATTTCCTCCTGCCTCCCTCTCCTGAGCACCACCAGCTCCCTGCTCCGGCTGCCTCCTGCCTCTCCTTGGGTCTTGGGCACAAGACAAACCACAGAGTAAGAAAACTACGAGTTTTCAGCAAAACATTCAGTGCCAGTACTTAGTATCATTAATCTAAGACTGGGCTATGATTACCACAACACAGGACAGAAGAAACAGCGCTACTCATTTAATGACCCTATTTGTTGTTTTTCAGATGTCATGTCTTAAGTAAAACAACCAGGTTTTGCTTAACGTGACGCTTGGGGTCTGACTGAATTCCTGGCTGACCCAGGGACTTCATCTCATAAAAAGAACTGCCAATGTTACAGCGTATCATGAAAGAAATGCTGACTGGTGTTTTAGGAGCTAATTAGTTTTATAGTCAGAGAAGTCTAAGACAATAGCCCCTCCCTTTTCATCTCAGAGAGAAAGAGAGAGAAAGAGAGAAAACGAGAGCAATTGCTGTGTAAGAAATACGTAAGGTTAGGCATATTGTATTCGTCAGGATGCAAGTCCAGTGATTTAAGTGGGAATACTGGTAGGCATGCTCAGGCACCTTTGAACTGTGCCACTTAATGACTGAACAGTACAATTATTAATTAATTAAAGTATTAATTAATTAATTAATATAATTAACTGAATAGTAAATAATAACTTAAACTGGTTTTGTCATGGCCATCATGCAAGTCAAGATTCTCTAATTTTCCAGTTGCCATCATCTCCATGGTTGCTTCCATGCTGAGGGACAAGCATGCTGGTGGTGAGGCGCGGATCTGCAAAACCGAGCTCGTAACAGCATCCGTTAGTGCCTGAACTACGTGTACGTTGTGCAAGATACACATCCCTGGGCCCGTTTTTGGGTGTGTGCATCCTTTGAGCTTAGAAAATCTGGCCAGGAGAGTTTTTAGAGAACATCTTAGAAGACAACATAGGAAGTCAGTAGAGAGGAGAAGACTAATGACAATGGAGAGACACAGCAAACCAAGGAGTTTACAGTTGGTCTAGCAAACCACTACTGGACCAGCAAAGCCAGTAGACAACAAACAGGTGAGGCAGAAAGCAAAGAGCTCCTTCAACTTGTGCAAAAAACAACCCAAGGTGTGGACAAATCTGCCTGGAACTGACTATAGCCCAGATGCGATGAGTTCTCTCAAACCCCATTTATAGGCCTAGTTGTGCCATGGTACTTTGGTAATTAATCAGTATGTCTATGACTTTGTGAAGCTTTGGAAAACTTGAAAAATGACCTCTCTGACTTTCCCTCCATATGTAGTATTTCAAAACCTGTAGCTGCAAGAGTTATCGTGAGAGATAACTACCGCTGGCTGTTTCGCCAGTTGAGACTCTGTTGAGCATGGCATTTATTAGTTGGCGGTGGCCTGCCTGGGTGGGGAAATGAATCTTATGTATAGAGAGAGATAGTATCTTTACTAAGATACTGTATTTCCTAGACTTGATGCTACTGTGTTGTCCTTAAAAAAGTTAGAGGTAGCCCCAGGAAACATGAGTGTCCCCTTTCTGAAAGCAGGAAAGGGGTGGATCCCTCACCATCTCCAGTATTTTAACCATCTTTCTTTCTTTCTTTGCTAATGAGAGACTTTGGGAATTAGCAGAACCCCTACACATCTCCGCACTCACTCCCATTTCAGCCTGAGATAAACAACTGAGATTTCTGCCCCCAAGGACAGCTTCTGGACATCAGACTGGAGACACGAGATCAAATTCATCTCTGGTGAAATTCCACTGGCTTCAACCAATTAGACCAGAGATTAATTTGACCCACAGATACATTAAGAAAGGATACAAAGCACAAACGGTATTTTATAAAAAAGAGAAGGGGGAGGGGGAAATTCAAGGGGGACGCTGGATCCTAACCCAGCAGGATTCAGCCCAGCCCGCTCCACCCTCACATCACCAGGCACAGTGCATGATGCCGGTTACCTTTTTGCTTACTGACTTTCTTTACTGTCATTGCCGCTTGCCGCTTTTGATTTTCAGAAATTTCAAAGCCTGAAAAAAGGGAACACGGCAAACACAATTCAGAAGATTGCTTACAAAGCTGCTTTTTTTCATTTGGGGAAGGGGGAATGTTCTGCAGTGTTTGGCAAACGCAGAATGCCCTAGGTGGTAAAGCATCACCCAGTGAGCTGTGTGTACGGGCAGGTATTCTACTGAAAAACAAATCTTCCTTGAAAGGGTGGGCCTCTTTATAATCTCACTTGTGCAGGGGCTGCATGAAAGTAAGATTAGACCCATTATTATTATTTGTACAGGATCATAAATATGCCCAGCGCTTTACAGCTGAGCAACACAGAGCCTGAACTGACACTGCTAACAGTCAATTTATGGGCTGATGCTGAGGGAGGGGCACGGCTGGTAAGTCATTGACTTCGTTGCCCTCCTACCCTGCACAAGACATGCTTAACCAGAGGAGAAATGATGCAGCCAGCAGACTTTGAAGTCAGATGGCCAAAGACTTCCTTCTCCCACAATACCCACAGAGGTCCAGGCTTGAAGCTATGGGCAGAATTTGTTCATTGAGGGACAAAAATACCAGTAACTGAATTGGAAATAGACCTATTTATGACTATGAGAGCAACCAAGGACATTTGAACACGGCTGAACTGTAATTCTACTACTACAAAAAAAAAAAAAAAAAGGTAAAAAAAAGTGGGCTTCTCCATCAGTTGGGGCTAATTAAGCATTACCAACAATCTCCTTTCAGATTCATTTCATACTCCTCACCTATCTTTTCATCTTCTTTTACCATCTTCCTTTCTTCTCTGAAAGCTCTAAGCCATCGTAACTTCTCCTCCAGTTTCTTGGCAAAGAACAAGTGCATTTCCTCAGTCTCCTTGTTATGAAGTTTGAAGGCATTCTTCATGCTGACATTGAAGTCATCATCTCTCCCATCTTCTATATCCACCACTTCATATTTATCCATGTCTATGCGACCTTTGTAATACAGAATATCTCTTCGTATCAGATCCTACAGAGAGAAAAGGAGAGATGACTTGAAGGTAAGATACTTACAGAGCCTGAACTCACCAGGGGATTCATGGGAGGGCTGGAGAAAAGAAAGAAGTGATGGTGAAACCTGGTCAGATTCTTCAAGCCTCATCTGCTGGGAATACATTTGTTGCTGGCTAAGCAAATAGTGTAGATCACAGGCATAACAGAACAAAATACAAATCCTCACGCTGCAAAATTTCACTTGTAGGTACGAAGAAATGCCTTTGAGTAGGTAACACACGTCCAACATTTTCTATGATGGGAAGTTCTGTTCCGTAGGACGAGAAACTGGAAAATACGGGCCACTGGCCTGATAGGATTCCTGTGCTGCAAATAAGGCTGTTGTAGAAGCATAAACCTTTAGAAATGAGCTCAGGCATGTTTGGCAGTGCAGATTGGGTAGCGCAGATCCATTTTCCAAACACATCCTGAGTCAGAGGAGATGGGTCTCTGCCCCTTCTTGGAACCCATTTCCCATTCATACACAACTCACTGGCAAGGAAATCACCTCGATTCTCAGTTCAAAGAACTCCTAACCTGTCTGTCTCATCACGCCCCGGTTTTAACCCCTTGAGCCAGCTTAAACTGTTTATTTTCCCCTCCTTGACGTTTACAACCTGTTCATCCTCATCTCCTAAGCTGATTATTCCTGCCCCTTGTTTTTCAGCAAAAAACTCATTTCTCTACGTTGGGAATGGAAAAGGAAAATAGTCTTCATTATTGATTTTTCAGAGCTCCTACAAGAACACCCATAGCTCTGTGGCTGTTTGACATGCCCAGTGCAACCTCCGCTCCATGCCGGCAGCAGCCGGTGCAGCGCTGCTGTGGATCAGCTCCCATGATATTGCCAAAGCGAGGAGGACACGCGCTCACGGCACCTGGGAGACAGCGGGAGGTGGCACTAAAAAAAAAGTGTTTTGAGATCTGTTGTGTCACCTGCTCAATCAGAGATGTGAAATTGGGAATGCTGATAAACTGTAGTAAAAACCAGTTAATTTCTCATTTTCCTTCTTTCCCTCTTCATACTTATTTTGGTTTTGTCCACTAAAAGTTGTACTGCCTTTACCAGAACTATTCCTGATTTATACTGGTGTGAGAGGAGCATTGGCCCCACATCTCTATGTCTTTACAGGAACAGATAACAAAAAATGATCATCAGAAAATAGAATGTTAATTATATACTCATGACCACATAAGATGATTCAAGTTACAAGGCATACGTATTTACAAGCCAAATTTAGCAGGACACTATTGAGATTTCCTTCCTCTATCCACTCTCAAAACCCAATATTTAGGTGTATTACATTAACTTAAATACTTTTTGATTTTTGAGAGTGCCCTAAAGATAAATGCTGTGTCAAAGGATTCATTTAAGAGGAAAAATAAAATCAATGCACAGCATTTATTTACTCAAATAAGACTTAGTACTGAGGTTTTTTTAAAGATAAGCAGTAGGTATTATTTTAAACCAATCATTAATCTCAGCAAATAAATTGTACATCACAGTTTTGTAGCAGACTTGCTCATGGATATGTCAGACAGTTTTAACGACCATGAGACTGCTCAGAAGCTCGTAGTCTTCAAAACCCAGCTCCTTCCCCCAGAATGCTCTAGGGGGAAAAAAAATCCACTGACTACCGTATTGTACAAATACCTTCCTCTAGTATGTAGGCTTTGAGTAGTGACGCTGTCCACAACATAAGAAAATAGTATTTCAGGCTGAATATGCAATTAAAAAAAAAATAAATTATGTTTTGTCCTGACTTGGAAAATTGCTGCTTTCCTCTCCCTCTGCGCCCAGTGAAGTGCTGAGAAAAGGCTGTAAGCATCACCCTAAACTTGTTCAATTAAATCAATACTGCACACTGTGTTGAAATTTGAGTCTTGGACTAGTTCTTAGAAATAGCATTTATTCCACTACATTCGCAAAAAACTTTGATAACAAATCTCAAAGGAAAAAAGATGTGCTCCTTAAATTAGCTACACCAGCAACTGTTCTCCCCAGAGAGAACTGACTCGCTGCTGAAAACTTCCAAAACACAACACTGAACGGACTGTCCTTGTGAGCAGGACGGGTGAAGCGGGATCAAACGTACTCTTCTATGCAATATTCATGATTGTGTAGAGATTTGTTCATAAAAAGTATTACAAGAATAAATAATCACAATCCTCCTTCTTACCTGGCTCTTAAAAGTCAAGGCTCTGTACATTAGCTTTTTCCCTTACACATACTAAATGCAGGTTTTCCTCTCTTATCTCTCAAATTTTACTTTAGAAAAGCTATTTTTAATACCTGTTTTTAATAGCTAATGCTAATTGAATGTTTTAACAGCTTTGTGCTGTCATTATACTTCCAGAAGCCAATACATTGGGTTTGGATGTGTCTGACTGAACTGCTCCATCCATTTCCCCTCCGAGGAACCATCGCTGCCTCCCGCGAGGCTCCTGCAGTGCATTTGAGAGGCTCCCGTGTTTTGCAGGTGTTGCCGAGTACTGGATGTGAAGATAACGGTGTTGCCTAGGAGTTACTGCAGGAGCAGTGAGGAGGTAATGGAATCGCACAGACGCTTCTGGAAATAAATTAGCCCCACGGAATATTATTGGTGAGAATGCAATAATGGGAAAGAACATGCTCAGCTACCAAGACTGTTTGCAGAAGAAGAAGAAACACCGCGTGTTTGTCCTTGAGCACTAAGCAAGCACATGGACAAATGAGGGAAAGACAGTAAGCTCCTGCCTGCCACTTTTGCTTTCACTTTGAGAAGAAACTTCAATAATGAATGTAAAAGGAATTAATCATCTTTTCTCCTATCACCCTTCCCAGAGGTCTCAGCCTCCAGCTTGGCAGGAACTTTCTGGTGAAGAAACAGCCCCTGGAGTGGAGGGAGGCCCAAGGAGAGAAAGGTGCTGACAGGGAGGAAGATGAAACCATTCAAAGAGGGACCGAAAAGGTAAAGAGCTCAGAGCAAGTCCATGCTGTGCCAGTACTGCAGTTCCTTCCTACTTCCACAAAAGAAGGCCCATTCCCCCCGCTCACTGACCATAAACTCCAGTACTCCCTGTTTTTATCAGACTCTTTTATTTTTCAGAGAGTGGTAGAGCACATGAACATCTTGATGAATAGCACATGTCTGCACATGGAAGACACTTTGGACACACCTGGTTTTTAGAAAGCTCAGTCCAAACAGGAGATTAATAACTGTAACTGGGTAATGTCATTTTTAATGGGTTAGGCTTTTCCTACTACCACTTCTCTTTTCTTCCCCTCTTCTTGCCAGCACTCAGTAAATGGATATTATTTCCTACTTGAGTAAATTTTAATGGAGAGGGACCTTAAAGCTCATCCAGTTCCAACCCCCCTGCCATCAGCAGGGACACCTTCCACTAGACCAGGTTGCTCAAAGCCTCATCCAGCCTGGCCGAGAACACTTCCAGGAGGAGCAGCCACAGCTTCTCTGGCCAACCTGGGCCAGTGTCTCCCCGGGATAACATACGAGAGAACTGGGAAGAAATTAAGCTACAGAATTTACCTGCTGGCTATATTAGTACAGTATTATCTATTATCCTGCCCAGAGTTAAGCCAGGATGATGACTAGCTGGCTTACACTGTCCAGTTTCGAATGTCATACAGAATTATTTTTTGTAGTTAAATCGGGTAAGTGTGAGAAAATATAGAAAGACAAAAAAAAAAAAGACTCTTGGGAAAGGACAAAGAAATGAAGTTGTTGAATGTAGAAAGGACATAAATAAAAGGGAATGCGCTGTTGGTATTCCAAGATGTGATAGCTGCCTCTCTTCTAAGGAGGCCGGTGATCAATTATTCTCCATTGTGACTCTGTTTAATTTACCCCAAGGGAGAACAGGATTAGATACTTGGAAAAAAAAATCTTTCTAGCTATAAGAGTAGTTAAACACTAGAACAGACAAAATAGGGAAGCCTTGGGACAGCATTCCTTAGAGAGTTTCAAAAATAAGGTTAGAAAAATATCCATCAGAGATGAATCTGAGTATAGTTAATCCTGTGAAGGGAACAGCTCATCTCCTGGGGTTCTTCCCAGCTCTGCGTTTTGATGCTGAGAGAAAGGTGACAGATGGAGGAGAAAATGGGATGAGAGTGAGCAGGATCACTATGGACTTCAGGGCCA
Organism: Antrostomus carolinensis; assembly: GCF_000700745.2. NCBI lineage: Eukaryota > Metazoa > Chordata > Aves > Caprimulgiformes > Caprimulgidae > Antrostomus > Antrostomus carolinensis. Next base: position 199,331 of record NW_010340606.1, on the reverse strand, counting down.
GTACGGGAGAAGCCCCAAGGCACAGAGTGGGACAGCAAGCGCGAGGAGCAGCCTCATAAACCCGCAGTCTCTGCAGCCAGCATCCACATTGCATCGTGTGGCTCTTCAGGAAATGGATGCATCTAGGTCATTTGCACTTATTTGTCTAAATATGATCTTTTTTTACCCTACAGCTTCTGTGATTTCCTTTTCTTTCCCTCGCTGAAGCTAATTAAGCTCTTCTGAATAATGCTCTGCAGTCTGTTCACGTAATATGTACTAAGGATTCACACGGAAAAGATGAAGCCAAAAAAAGTAATATTTGATGGGAGCAAAACCCAAAGTTTTGACACATTATGTAAACCTACCACAATTCTGCTCTCTGCATTTGCTTTGGCAGAGGTGTACAGCTGAAGTGCTTATGCCTGAGGTAGCGGCTGTGCTCAGGGGATGTACCTGCCCGGGTGACCTGCTCAGGCTGTTTTCTGCTGCTCTCACTCTGACTTAAATTTCCCCATGTCACTGTCCCCTCTCTGAAAGGGGAGGTGACTTTTCTCTAGCTGTGCTTTAAAGAAAAAAAAAAAAAATCTCCTTTGTGGCCATCATAAGGAAACCAAGGCTGGTCTTTTATTGGAAAACCTGAAGATCTGCGATTGGAATGTGGCTTCCACAATGAATTATGCACCTACCCCCAAATTACAGCAGTGGATCTAGATACCTGTAGAAACGATTGCACCTGTAAATCAGACTGTCCAATAACTCTTACTATTAAACTGACTTTTACTTGTCTTTAGTACTGCTTTTTTCTCCTGCTCTCTAGCTTTAATCAATTTCTTTTTTCTGCCACGAGTCCTCCCAGGCCATAGCTCCATGTGCCAGGCACTGCCTCTGCACCCTGTGGTTGTGCAAGACCCTGTAAGACTCAAACCCTCCTGTGATGCTGCAGAGGAAACGTAGTATTAATCACAAGGAGGGCAATCTGCCCGTGCAGTCCATCGGTACTGCAAAATGGCATTAGAGTTAAAAGCTATTCAACAGCTTAAGGAGCACGTAGCCCATAAGGAGGAAATCATCCCCTCCATCAGAGGGCAGAGCAGAGCACTTGGGAGGACCTGGCTTGGTTGTGTCCCAGGTAACTGGCTCCTGCTGGCTTTGTGTGCAGACATCTCCACGCATTTCAGAACCTCGTCCTGTTTGGTTCCTAGTGGGTGGTGTGCAAGAATGGATGGGGAGGTCATAAGCAAGGGTTATGATTTTATGATGGCACATTTTTTTCAAGTGCTATGGTTTACTCTATACTAGGTCACACACTACTTCCCATGCATAAAACAAATAATCTGTAAAACACAAGTGGAGGAAGAGCCATTTCCAGCCATGAGTCATTAGATCCCTCTTACAAGCTGACAGTATAAAAGATGCCAACCACAGAATAATCCATTACAAGTTCCTCATTGCACATGTAAGTTATTGGTCCTCCTGGTTATCAAAATCCTGCATACTCCAATGGCAAAGCAGTTTCAAAATGACTTGGGGAGGAATTACGTGCTCTGAATAGGTGGATGCAGTCAGGTCTTCTGAGCACAGCTCCCGAGGCTGGCTGGGACTGGCTGCAGGCCTTTGGCTGAAATGCAATTCCTCCCTAGGTCCTCCACCATCTCTGTAATGGGATAATGATATTTGCTTATTTTATAGGGCAACTGGGAGCTGTAAATAAGTAATCTGTGAAAGACACATTGAAAGCCTTCGATGGTGTAAGAGTAGCTTAGCGTTACACATGCTCTGGGATTCGGAGCTGGCAGACCAAAGGGAGGTGGTCAGTGGCAGATGTTGGCATCGCGTGGTTTCCTCCATCCCTCCTGCAAGGCAAAGGGTGGCCTGAGTGCTGTGGGGAGGTAACGTGCAACAGGGTGGCTCTTCCACCAGGGATCATCACTCCATTCCTACCACAGCGTTATGACAGCAATTGGGTCTCCCCTCAGCCTCCTTTTCTCCAGACTAAACAAGCCCAGTTCCCTCAGCCGCTCCTCATAAGGCTTGTACTCTAGCCCCTTCACCAGCTTCCTTGCCCTTCTCTGGACATGCTCCAGTGCCACAATGTCCTTCTTGTAATGAGGGGCAACTTCCCTGCCATGCTCTACAGCCTGGACCCACAGCAACCTCTTGTCCACAGACAGCCCTGACTGATCAGCTGGGCAGGAACACAGGGCTACGTCAGTGGGGCCGTGGAAACACAGTTTTAAGGAAACACTGTTCCTTAAAAACCTCATCTTACACTTTGCTTTGGGGCTGTGACCAGGCCAGTGTGGGTTTTTTTGGTCATCTGCATGCCCATCTTATGCTACGTCCCGAGCTCCCACAGCAGCACGCCTTGCCTGTCGGTGCAGCACACCACCGAGTCGCTACCGAGCTGCTGTTTGAAACCAGTGCCACCCAGCCTGACCCATTTTCCCACCCTGCTGCAGGCTGAGCCCAGGCCTGACCCAAAACATGGCATTTAATGGAGACCTGCGTTACTAGGAGGAAAAGAGAAGGGGTGGGAGGAGCTGCAAAAGTCCAAGTGTTCCTTCTGGGTCAAAAAACCACTTGAAGTAATAAGAATTGTCCCGGTGCTGCTCTGTGTTTGCAAACAAGATTTTGGGCTGGTCCTGTGAGACCTATTTAGCCAGTAATAAAAGCAGGGCTGTTGTTTTGGTGCAAAGATTACCTCAATGTTTCTATCAGAAGCAATATGGGAAGTAGACCTTACACTAAAAGGGCTCAGAAATGTCTCTTTTATCTTCCCATTTGGAAACATGAACAGCAATGGAGTTTGACAGGATTATTTTATTTACTCTATCTCCTATAGCACAGCTATTTCTGACTGTCTGGCTATTGCTATTGAACTGGTCTCATTTTGCTTCTCATCCAACCTGCTCTGCTCTCAGAGCTCAAGGGAAGACAGCAATAGCAATAAACCACAAGCTGGAGTTCGCATTGCCTCTTGATTACAAGAGACACATAAAAAGTGCAATTGCAAACTAAATGTGTTTCACGTAGTCACCGATCTTTCTGCGCTGTCAGAAGACACTAAACACAGAGCCCCATCAGGGACTGTTCGGCTCTTGGTGAAAGGAAAGCATAAATTGGTGCAGAAACTCTGTTAACCCTTCACTCCAGCCTAACACCAGAGCACTTTCAAGTCCATTGGGGAAATCCAAACTATTACCCAGAACAGAAAAAAAGAACATCCTCATCTATCACATAAGCACTTCGAGCATCCCCCAACGTAACAAGCTATGATCATAATTAACACCACGTGTCACAGTCCTAGATGATAAGTACTATGATTTGCAAATTTAAAGCATCTCTGTGTCAAACTCTCTCAACTTCAGGGTGATAAGAAAAGTAGACCTTATGCCTTTAAGGCAACATCTTTTAATGCTACCATCATCAAGGACTGACTTCATTTCTTGGTAATTACAGTGAGCGTACTGGAACACGGATTCTTGTTTCCTGGTTATAGACATATGGTAAGGCAAACTGAGGCCAGTGCTTGCTTCCTACACAGTTTATTACCTCCTTCCTTTCCAAAAGGCATTTTTGTATTAGGGTAACCAACCGACAGTTTCTTCAGAAGAAAGCACTGCTTTGTCCTCATGCACACTGCCATGTCCCAGCTCTGGTGCAGGAAACACAGGCAGAAAATCCATTAGGAGAGTTTGACATTAATCCAATGGCTGAAAGTTAACCCAGCTTGGCGAGCCCACTGTGCAACGAGTTTTGCAGATGATGCAGTTCAAAGGGGATGACAGAGAATACCAACATCCAAAACTGTCACAGAGCTTATCATCTCAAACTCTACCTGTTCCATCGGAAACTCACGTATCAGTATCTGTCAAACCCCAGAATCCAGGTGCATTACTAGGGGGTTCAACAGCACAGAGCTGTTGCAGCTGCAAGCATCTACCAGGGAGACAACAGGTGATGAAGGTGAGGATGACATGCAGATAACTGCAATGAGGATCTGGAGGAGTGGGAGATCTTGTTTGAAATATATTCTTGTCTTCTAGGGCCTCTCAGGATATCTAGCATGCTTTCATCAAACTAAAGTATCTATGACACATTTAAATAAGAAATTGGTTTTAGTTCCTTATTTCTATTAAAAATCCCTATTGATCAATAAAGAGGTAAAATTCAGCCATTATAATTCAAAAATAAATGTATTCTCAAATAGACCATGTCATGATTAAGAATGTATCATAATTTATTGTATCTGAGGAAAACCCACATATGCAGAAGATTTCCTGAAGAGGAAGAGTCACTGAGATGTGCTATCGTAAGCGGTACCAAAGCTGAACGCTGACTGACTAAACCTGACACAAAACACAGGTCAGGTTGTCCATGAACTTTCTCATTGCCCGTGTCTGGAATAAGGGGTGCTGTTCAATCTGCTGCTCTGGAAACCTCTAAAAGACTTAATTCTCCCTGTACACAAGGCAGAGGAGCTGCCAGCCCTGGACCAGTCTGAACTCTGAGACCTTCTGGAAATCTCAAACTTTCCCTTCTGGACTCAGATAACTACAATTCCCCGAGGGTTTGTTCAAGTGCGACATGAAACTGGAAGCTCACGCCACGCTCAAGCACTTGAACGCCCATGCCTGGCACCAGGCTGTGCTGCAGGTGACCCAGGACATGGTGCTCTGCCCAGTGCTGGCCAGGTGGAGCTGGAGCACCAGCACCCCCACAGCTCTGCTGTCTTCTCCTTGCTCTTGGGGATGGGTAGGGCATACTTCATATCCCTCAGAGAATAATTTTAAAGCACTGGGTAAAGAAGGCTGGTCCCAGCTTCCCACATCATGATATAAATATATATAGTCTATATAAATGGTGCTTTACTAAGAAAGCCCCAGGAGATAGTGCTCTGGCTCTAAAGCAGAGGTCATACTCCTAGATGGTTACCTGCTGGGATCTGTAACAGCAAAGCCTGACACAAGGGTCAAGGCAACACAGGATATAAATCATTCAGATTTATTTTATATAGGATGTGTGATCCTGAAATGCGAGCCAGCACTCCTCTGAATTCCATACTCAGACAATCTTTCTTAACAATGTCCAAGGAAAACGTTCTCAAGATGGGAGAGTCCAGCTGTAACCCCATCTCCTCTCCTACCCCAACACGCTGAAGAGCAACAACTGCAGTTTGATTCTGGAAAAAGAAATGCAGAAGGAGAACCTACAACAAGGTGTGAACCCTGTGCCCATGATATTGGGCTCACCAGTGTGAATTACCACCATCTGCTCTGTCACCTTAAAGCTCAGTGGGGACACTGTCCCCCAGGACCTTGGCTAGTGGCAGAAGAGCCTGCTAGATCCTGACACAGAGTCAATCTCTCTGCCAAGACCCAGACCACTGTGCTGTCTCTGAGACAGCGAAAATCTGCAGGGCGTTTTCCCATGAAGGCATCTCTTGTGCAGCACTGCCACTCACACACCACAAAATGCCTTTTGAATACGTAAGGGAAGAGGACAGTGTCACACTGTCACACCGTTTGCATACTGATACAACCTGTCGAGCCCTCAGCAGCCGGCTCTGAATTGCTGAACGTGCTCTGCTCATACAGATGACTACAGAAATCCCAGCTCTGATTTTCCCAGGAGTTAAGGGAATGCTCGATACCTCTCTGGATCAGAGCCAGCACAAGCCAAACTGGATGCTGCCTTATAAATCGGAAATTCAGAGTCACAATCAAAGTATAGGAGGTCAAGATTAAAAATTAATCCCAGCTGCATACTTCCAGAATCATTATGACAGTTCTCTGACCATCTGACTTTGTTATTGTTGTTCTGTGGTTTGGTTGTTTTCGGGGGTTTTTTTACAGAGCCAGGAAAGAAATAAAAGACACAGCAATAAGGAGGGGAAAAAAATAAGCACAAACATTGCAGAAGGCAAAATTTCAGTCAACCATGACTCAGGAGAAGAAAGTGCCACCCACTACTGAACGGCACAGGCCGCAGCTCTGCGCACGGCGGCAGCGATGCCGCGGTGAGTCAGGAGCCACCCACGCCCCCACCCACACCGCTTCCTGCAGCGGCAGGGCACTCCTCAGAGGCCTGCGACGCCACGCAGGTCTTGCTCAACCTTTCCTCAGCATCTGAGATGTCAGAGGAACACAGCCCTGGTGTGTCTGGCTGGAGACGTCTGCAGTTCGTCCTTGCTCCTACTTGAAGCTGGTCCAGGGGACTCCCTCTGCACTGTTATCTGTGTAGCTGCAGTGAAAATGTCAACGAATCCCCATCTGTCAGGAGACAGAGACACCCAGGACTTACGCGCTTTGTCACTTCACTTCAAACAGTTGTGATGGTAATGAGCTGGGATTGCCTTAGCGGGCTTGGCTACAGCAACACAGCTCCGATGCTACCACTTAACACAGCTGCTCCAAAACACAGTTCACCTGCTGCTATTAATACCACAACAAATCAGCATCTGTATTCTTCACAGCTGCCTTCTACCTTCACGATGGGTTCAAGGCAGAGATACACCTTATAAAAACCAGCAGAGCAGCTACATGAGGATGAGTTTTAAGAAGCATTTCACCAAGTAACAGCACATATACCCTGCTACAGGCCAGGCTGCTGCCTGGTATTTCTTCAAGAGACCATGAGTATCATTTTAATGCAGTAATAGAGCTGTCTGCCCAAGTACCAGGTTTCATGGTTCATACAGAATTCTAGGGCTACCTAATCCCAGATCATATGCTGCAGCCAAAACCCAAAAGTAGAAGCGAGGCAACAAGCCAAACAAGGGGCACACCAGAAAAAGGCATGAAATGAACAAGTGGAGGCTGGACTGGCTACGAGCATAAAATCTCTCTCTCACAGCATACTCACCATCCTGTAACTCAGTATTTCTAGCATGTTGATTGCCCTTTCTCGGTGCTATCCATGTCCTCTTCCGCACGTGTAGCAAACAGCCACCTTGCCCTAAAAACCACTTTGGACTGGAAAGCCTGTCCGCAGCATGTCCTTAGCCGTGCTGCTTTCTCCCTGGATGTCCTTACCTTCTTGCAGAGAACCATCTGGTGATCAAAGAGAAAGAAAACACGCTGCTGGTTCCGTCCATAAGGCTGGTAAATCCAGGACATCTCTCCCGTGTAGATCAACTCTGAGCTGCGGTCCAAGATATCATCTCCCTAGAGGGCAGAGAACAAGGCTGAGTGAACCTCCTAGCCAGGGCAGTTTCCCTTTGCAGGACGGAGCGATAATTAAGTAAGATTTTTGCCCTTCTACAACTCTCAAAGCCACCCTGTCTGACTTCAGACCAGAAACCGGAGACAGAGCATAATTTTGAAGGAAGGGAAATAAATGAAGGGAGAGTGGGGATGCTTGAAGCAGGGTCATTATGGTTCATGCTGCAATGATGAAAGAAACAGAACCGCTGCTCCAGACAGCGTCCCTGTTGCCCCCTCTCCAGGTAGCACCAGACCGTGGATGCCAGTGGCATCCTGAAAGCAAAGCCCCTTCCTCAGGCCCACGCCTTGGATTCAGGGTAGCAAATTCCCTGGCACCTCATCCCTTTAAAACACCATCCCAACACACATCCCCTCCCGAGCTCTCGGGCGAGCAGCCAAAGCCAGCTACACCGGGATATCAATTCCCCCACCCGCGAGGCTGCCAAAATTCACCCCTCCAGATTGTCACCTCTCTTCCCACTCATTCAGGCAATTACAGTCCCTTCTCCCATAGCTCATTAGAGCTCCCCATCTCCAAAAAATCAGTCAGGACCATCCCAGCTCCTCTGGCAGCCTCCGGCCCCCCCAGCTGGCAAGGCCTCCCCAGCCGGCTGCCAGAATGCCCTCACCCTTTCTCTGCCTCCGGCTAACGCTTGTTTTCCTCCCCAATTTTTTTTTAAGGATTCATGAGCAGATGGTCTTGAAAACACAGTGCTCTCTCTCCCACTCTCCGAGAGAACAAATGCAGTCACCCTCCACTAATTGGGATGAGCTGGACTTTTTAAAAAGTTAATTAAAAACTATTTATTAAAAATGGGTGAATTCACCAGCGCCTGCCCTGTAGGCATCTCAGCGTGTCTGCAACCTCACAGAAGGAATCAGGATGACTTCAGCTAAAAGGTAAGGAGCGGGATTCAGGAGTAAGTGAGAGCAAAGCTTTCTGTTTTTCTTCTTGGCTCTGAAACTAGTGCAGTTCTGGCTTTGATGCCAAACTAGAACCAATTTCTGGGACAAGACCATCACAAAATCTCAGCAAACAGCTTGTAAAGGTTCAGCCAGCTACAGGGGGCATCTAGACAGACACGCTTTTCTGGTACTGCTTACACTTGTAGGTGCCAAAGCAACTGAAAGTCATCCCCACTCCTAATTTCTTGGTGAGGATTTCAGACTGCTGTTCAGGTAAATGTGTAATTAACCTCTTGGCATGGACTGGAAACAACTGCCTGAGTCCCTGGGCCCTGTGACAACAGCAACTTCATTAAGTCACTGCATCATCATCCTGCAGCACAGACTTTCAAATCACCTCAGCGAGGTATTTATCCACCTCTCGATCTCACTTCTCTGGCTGGGGTATCTGAAGACGTAATTAGGGATAAATTCCAGGGATCACAGAGGGTTGTTCCCAGGAGGGATGAGCCGTGCATCATGCAATGTCTCAAGAGTGTGGTGGAAGGGTCTGACTTCAGCTGTGCTACCTCCTGGCCAGAAACTGGGGACTGTGCGCTGCTGCGACAGCTCGGGGATACACAAGCCCTTGAACAAAAAGCCTCTGAAGAAAAGACACGGTCTCCAGAAATTGTGGGCTTTCCTGGTTTAACATGAGCTTATGCAAAGAAAGATTCACACGAGCCTATGGATGGGAGGTTTTTAAAGAGGGGGCGAGCCTAGAAGAGGCTGTCTGCTAAAAATAGAAAGCCAGTTTTGTCTTTTACTCCTGTGGTAGCATCTCAAGCCTGAGGACACACAGAGGACTCTGTAAACACTTCTACTTGATTAGCTGAATCCAAACTGTGTAGTCCCTGCGAGCAACATAAACCAAAAATATTTATATCTGAAGTGATAGGATTTGTATTGCATTTTTTATGTTGGGAAAACAATTTATATATACAGTCTATAGGCTAGAAATAGATGATTTCCAATGTTGGGTTAGCAAAACTGGAAATATATATTGCAAATAGTTTTGGACTAGTACATGGCTGGCCAGCCTTCCTCCCTCAAGAGCAGCATCTCCATGGCCCCGCCTGTTCCTCCAAGCCCTCGGCTGCTATCGCAATGCACCAGCATCCTTCTGCCGCTAGAACCTCCTACAGCAGATGCGATGGACCTTGAAAGCCATTTTTTTCCGGACACAGTCTTGGAACAGCATGAACTGTCTTCTGCTGGTGGAGCTTCCCTACTGGGAGGCTCATCCGGCGAGTTGCAGGTGGTGGGCAAGGAGGGAAGCGTTTGCTTTTCTGCTCCACTGCTAACTTGACTTCCCCAGCATGCCTCAATACTTGGTCCTGGCTTGAGGCAGGCTTTCCACAATGCCTCTCCCAGTCCTTCTCCAAAGCCAGTTCTGGGCCTGGATTCCTCTGATCCTATACAAAACTAGGATAAAATTTTCTTCTCCTTTTCTATTTTTTTTCCAAGCAACTCCTAGAGAGGCTAGATCATCTATATCCTTCTGTAAGTTAAGGGAAATACTGCTAAAAAAGGAAGAGGCTGAACTTCTAGCTACTCTAAGCTGGCAGATGTCCTACTGACTTTAGTAGAGAATAGCAGCAAAACGGCCAAGAGAAGACTAGATGACCTCCTGAGGTCTCTTCCAACCTGAGCTATCCTGTAAGCCTATAATAAAAACCTCAGCCCCCTGCAGCCTGCATCAAGACTTTGCACTCTGCATCCTGCTACATACAAAGGGCAGCAAAAAGAAAGCTGACTCCTCTTCTTCCTGCAGTCACAGGCAGAGTCCAACTATTTAGTGTGCAGTAATGGGAGCAGAAGGTCACCCAGATCTAGGTTGGACATGTGCTTCATGCTCCCTTGAGCTTGCCAGCGCTAGAATGGCATACAAAGTCGTAGGGTTAATCCCCACTGTTGCAGTAGAGGGTCAGCTCTTCTACTGCTGTTGCTGCTACAGAAACATTGATCATCAGCTCCCCAACTAGGCTACAGGTGCCCACCACTCTCTGTAATAAGGAACCAGGAGGAACCAAAGGGTTTTTACTAGTGTCATGAAAGAAATGCTGTTGAGAGCACCAACACACCAAGGAAGGGCACGGCCCCACGAGCTGCAGCACGTTACACCTCCCAGTCTGCCCTGCTCCTTCTTTCCATTAGCAATCCCTGAGCAGATGCTGTCTCAGGCTCAGAAACGCTCATCAGCCCATCGGACCCCCTCCCCTGTGCCTGAGCCTATCTCCTGACACAGCTCCTTGCTGGCACTGCTGGGCACGAAATGCCCTTTACTAGTTAACATTCAGCGAGCACTGACACTGCTGTTCTTTAATTAAGAGATTGACAGGTTGATTAGCACTCTGGGCTACAAAAAGATCAGAAAAAGGAAAGCGAGAGAAACGTTGTCCTTTTCATCAGGCTCAATTTTTGATACCTTCTGTTGCTGGGTGGGGGGAGGAGGGTGGAGAAGGATCTCTCTCAGTCCCCGATGTGATTTTTTTCCCCAGCAGGATTTCTCATCAGGCTTTCCTCACTTTGACAACAGTACGTTGGTTGCACACATCTTTTTTTTTTTTTCCACGTCATTCTTGGATTCAATAACGTCACATTAGGCTGAGGCCAACTATTATATATTACATAATTAAGGGCACCAAGCCTTGATTTAAAGGACACATAAAATAACAAGAATGAGAAGAAATTTTAAAGGACAGTGTTCATTCTACTTCTCAATTATAGATATTTTTCTCTTCATGTAAATTTGATACTCATGAAACCTGCCAAAGTGGGAACCCATGGGAATCTTTGGTAGAAATGTCTAGATATCTACATAAACCAAAATAATCTGTGTAAGTAGCGAGTTAAAACTAATCCAGGCTGATGAGCAAGGCTCCCTCCTGTGCCAAACATCCTGCCACTGGCTCGGGGACCTCCATTCCCCTCCCAGGGAAAGGGCGCCACATCACCTCCCTCCTCTGAGAAGAAACAGCTCTGAAAGGGAGGGAAGCATTGCTGGCAGCTGCCAGGAGGGCCGGAGAGGGAGCCTGAACTGCTGCAGGGATTGCTGCTTCGCTTTGTTCTGGCTTGGTTCAAGCGCTGTATGAAAAGCCACAGAACAGAGCAATCCTGACGTCTGCCAAGGCGCAGGTCTGTTTTCCATCGTCACATCACCTGTAAAGGGCACTCAGTAAGGGTGCAGTTGCACTTGAGGCTGTGGTGGGCACCACAGTCATGCCCAAGCAAACGGCAAGCTTGCAAATCCTGCACAGGAGCAGCGCCAGAGTGAGCTGGGCACTGCAGCAGGCTCACCAGCATGTCACCATGTTCTTGCAGGAGCCAGGAGGGCAGGGGAGTGGTGGTGAAAATGGGTGTCTAGCCAACAACTGCACAGGAGCAGACAGAGCGAGGAAGGCAGAGAGCAAGTCCAGAGGAAGCCACCAGGATGATCCGAGGGCTGGAGCAGCTCT
>NW_010340606.1:184716-187543 GCF_000700745.2 Antrostomus carolinensis | reverse complement strand
TTGGTGTGAGGGTGGTGAGACAGTGTCCCAGGTTGGCCAGAGAAGCTGTGGCTGCTCCTCCCTGGAAGCGTTTGTGGCCAGGTTGGATGAGGCTTTGAGCAACCTGGTCTAGTGGAAGGTGTCCCTGCTGCTGGCAGGGGGGTTGGAACTGGAGGAGCTTTAAGGTCCCTTCCAACCCAAACCAGTCTGGGATTCTCAGAACTGCTCTGTCACTCCCACCGCCTCATTTGTGTGCCTGTAAATACAGCACTGCCCAAACTGGGGCTCACAAGGACTTAGAAATGATGATGGGCTCTGTGGAAATAACCTCTTCATTGTACTGTTGGGTGTGTCTATATATCTAGATATTACCCACTAACCTTTGAGATCTGTAACTCTCTCAGAGGGCAAGAGTGCAAGAAAGGAGTGAGCATGTAAAAGCTGCCCAAGATGGGCTCTGTCTGGCCTGTTTGAAGTCTGATTCAGAGGAGGCTTCACAGGCTGTTCTGAACCTGCTCCAGCTACCTTTGTGTGCTGGTTTTGCCTGCCTGCCTTTAAATGTCACTGTTTTGATCCGAGGGTATTTAACTACAAGTAAGGGGATGACGCTGAGCAAAGGGAAATAGAGGTTGAACATCAGGAAACACTTCATAACAAGGAGAGCTCTCAGACATTGAAAGGTCTCGGCAGGAGGTGGTGGAAGCCCTACATTCTGTGCCATTAACAACTGAAAGGACAAAAGGCACTAGAGGATTTGGTGTAGGCAGGGGCAGCACCTCTCCAGGTCTGTTTATATATTGGAAATTCATGCTCCAAAATAAAGAAGTGAATCACTCATGGCAACAGTCCAATTCAGGCTTTTTGGTCAAGACCACGTTCCTACAAATTATACCAGAACACATTTCAAAGTGATTGGAATTATTTCTAATTTACAGAAGTCAGTGAGATCAGAATCTTCCCTTAAGATTCTGCTCAGTCATTACTTGTATAAAGCTGCCAATAATTCCTTAAGACTTTATGCCCTGGCTGCCACAGCACAGTCATCAGCTGCCACGAGAGCCAGGCCACCCTGTCTTGGTCCATTTGCAATTTAAACCATCAGACCCTGCTTACATGACTTCTTGGGAAAAAAAATCCAGTCTTTGTTAATGCAAGAATATTTGCCTTTTTCAAATGATGACCCTGGAGTTCACCTTCCTGGGGCCATGCAGAAAAATCTTGAGGGATAACAATGATTCCTGAAACACACAGGCACAACTCCATGAGATTCAATAAAATCCTTTCTGCTTAAATTACCTAGGACACTTTCCCTATTTTTTTTTTCCCTACTTTTCTATTTGTTTTAGGATCAGCAATACGTATACATTCCAAGTAACACCCTCTCTTTGCAAGCAAATGTGTACGTACACTTTGCATATAAGAACATTTAGAATACCCACTCATTAAATATTTTTTGTCTGGCTTAGATGACTTCTTCTGCTTTAAAAATCTTTTTCCAACATTTCATCACAAAACACGGGTAAATTTAGAAATGAAAATGCAATTTCAAATCAGAGAGTCAACACCGTTTGTCTAGAGATGTTGAGGAAAACCAGACATTTCTCCAAATGAAAGATTTCAACGTGCTTAAACATTTAGCCTTGGTTGCTGATGAAATAATTCACCAAGTGCGACATGCAGTGGGAATGAGGTATTATCTCTACCTTGTGCCCTGGCTGGATTTCTGGTGAAAAAAAAGTCTGAACTGATAGGTTTTTTCTCCTAGTTCCTGCTTTCTTGTATTTGGTGGGTTTTTTCCAATCGTCTCAAGGAAGACTGTGCTGTACACACCAGGTCCACGCTGCTATTGCTTGCTTGCACTGCCATGCTGGCTGAAGAGATCAGGAACCACTGTGACACACAGATGGACAGAAAGGGAGTGCTTTTGGGTACAGACTCTTAATTCCAACAGGAACAGGGCCACAGAAAGATGGAAGGGTAATGCTGTGGGTTCCTCTCTCTGTTCAGTGAGCACTTAATATAAACCAGATAAGCATTTGTAGAAGCACAAAGTTGACAGCAAGTCACTCTCTCCACCAAAGACGAACTGGGAATCGTGGTCTTTTACTCTCTGATTCTGATAATAAATGCACGTTCCCCACAGACTGGGAGAGGCTAGGGAGATGGACCAGGAAATCTCTCTTCTACTCCAGAACTGCCTACGCATAGAAGATGAGGGCCTGAAACACCACAGGCTGGGTAAGAAATCAGCCCCTGATGGCCTGTGTCCTATAGACTGAGATCAGCTGAGTGGGGTTTTTGGAGGTTAGCAGCTCGGGTTTGCTATGCCTATAGAGAGTATCTGCACAGATCTAGGAGAGATCTGAGCATCTGGCACTGCTTTTGATCTCTCCCGCTCTCTTCCTGCATTATACTATAGTTAACTTCTGAGTATTTTGACTTCTTGTGCATCCTCTGGCCATTACATGGACATCTGTGAAGTGGGGCCTGGATACCAAGATTCAGAAGCTACTTTAGGGGAAAGAATGAAGCAGTGAAGTCCTCTGCTAGATCTAGCTCTCAACATGTAGTCTCAACACAACACTGACTCTTTTTGATCCAAAACACAGAATAAAAATGGCAAGAGGGTGTTTTCCTTTGAATAGGGGCAGTAGCTGTATTCCCATTGGATCTCTGAGTGGTAGCAACAGCAGGTTTGGCTATATTATGAGAAGCTGAAGGATGTTGCTGCAATATTATGCTTAAAATCTGAATAGTTAAAAAAAGCCTGAACGAATCATTTGACAAGTCCCGGAGGATAGGATGGAGATAAAAAATGGGTACTGCTAAGCAGGACTGAATGATAAAG
>NW_010340606.1:183662-184702 GCF_000700745.2 Antrostomus carolinensis | reverse complement strand
AGGAATGAATTATCATGGATATGGCCAAATAAAAACGAATTATCAACTGAGCTAATAAAAAAGAAACTGCTATTCCACAGATCCCATGTGGAGGTCACCTTGGCTTTCCACTCACACATGAATATTCACTGACTTGGAATTGATCTGTCCTTAATCTAGATTTATTTACAATGAGGGTCTTGGCATTTTTTACAAATGACACACATTAGCTCATCACATGGAATATACTCAATCTGATGGTCCTGTGCCTCCTTGAGAGCAGTTTTCTAATTCTGAAAATGAGGCTTGCATGTCAGTAACTAAGTAAACAACAAAACAATCAAGCAAATCGTCTGCATTCTCTGCTCTCACAGCCAGTCATAATTTAAGACCCAGCCATGACTGCTGCATTTATACGTTTTATCAAGAGATCCAGGGTTGAATCCAACCTTCATTACACCAATGAAACTAATTCAGTCAACGAGGATACACAATGAGAAGGTGAGGCACCTATATTTCTTTCCCATATACTAATTTACACAGTATGATCCCATTGACTTGAATGCGGAGTTGTTCCAAATCTTCATGACTATAAGGAAGAAGAAAGGCTGTTCCATCACTCTAAGTATCTACTTGCTAAACACATGGATCCATGACAGCATAGAGAGGGATTTACAAAAACATTTGCCCTTGATCTGCTTCAAAAACCCTATTTACAGATTATATTCATACAATGATTTTTAAAAAATCAGGGATGAAAAGGAGAACATCATTTTAGTACGTCTTTTTTTTTAAAACACATGGCAAAAATGTAGGAGACTGAAGGCCTGCTAGTGAGGAATCCCTGGCTGACTTTGCCTTGCCTGTGTTTCTCAGCTCCTTAATTATACCATCACTACACACAGGGTTGGTTCAGAAATACCTTTAAGTGGGCACTCATTTTAAATGTGCAAATAACATCTCTAACTTCAGCTTAATGTATGGGCTTCTAATCATAAAGCAACCACCACAAGAGTTTTCTCCATTTTCTTAACCTATCACCATTTCCAGGGCATTTTACT
>NW_010340606.1:178863-183648 GCF_000700745.2 Antrostomus carolinensis | reverse complement strand
TACTTCTTCCCCAATGTCAAAGCACAGAGCCAGAACACACGTAGAGGTTGACCCAAATGTCACTTACTCGAAGGACAACAGCATTGCAATTGCAAAAGTTACGTCAGATTTCTATTGTCAAAATTGGAACTGGACCTTAGATTTTCTTCAGAGTACCATTAACGTTTTACATCTTAAGTACCATCTCCAAAGTCTCTAAATATGTCTTCTCTGTCCCAAGTTTAATCCCAGTTATAGAGTCTTATCCAACATATATCCAGACCATGCTGTGTGAAATGAACTACATGGTCTAGTATAATTCAAACAACTGCATGGAATTTACTTTTCTCAGGTTTATAGCACCTAAATCAGGGCTGAGCAGGTGCTGTACCTCCCAGTCCAGAACAGAGGCCTGCCACTGAGCTATCTTGTCAATGTTCTCCAATCTCCGCTTCCTCTCGTTGATCTGTAGAGTCACGTTCCTCATGACGGCAAGAGCAGCAGCCACATACCTGTAGTCACTGTCGAATACAAAAGAAAAGTCTGTGAAATGGAGCCTGATGTGCAGTGGACACGCACCGGAGGCTGTCATTAGCAGCAGCATAATCTCACCATCCTTTTAGAAAGAAACGCAGGTAGGATTTGCCTCTCGTTATAATGATCCCATATTTTATCCATAAGCAAAATCTTTCTGGATCACCACAAAACAGCACCTTGCTTGAAACTGAAATTGCACGTGTGTGAGACAAACCAGCCAGCTCCTCAGCTGGTTTGCATGAAGGGGAGCCCAAGGGAGCACAGTCCAGCCTCCACCAACCCAACGAACAACAGCTGTGGATACCGCTCTTTCAAGTCTTAAAGTGCTCAGCTAAAGAATATCTTAGAAGAAAGTCTGAACATTTTTATAGCCTATGTCTTCGGGCTTGGATTTTTTTGTATTTTTCAATTTTTAGAAAGAACATTAAAAAAAAAAAAAAATCTATTTTATACAGGCTGGAGCCTCTTCCAAGCCCTAAGGTGACCCCAAGAGTGCCACAGAGCATCTATCCCATGGCATTCACTCTTACTGCAGACTTCAGGTGAACAAATCAAGGCAATTCTTTTTTTCCCTGGACAGGCCTGTGAGTGTAATAACAAAGAGTGAAAAGAGCCTCCTGCCGGGGCCAGCAAAGACGATGATCAGTCTTTTCAAAAAGTGATGCTGAAATCAATGCTATTGATTCCTGCCCTGTGCCTTCTTTTCCATTCCAAGGAACCTTAACGTTCAGTTCAATCGAAGAGACAGACAAGGCCAGCTGCCATAATGCCACCATAATATATTATTAACTTAAGGGCTGATATTGATTGCTGACTAATGAGAAAAACTGTGATCATGGGTAGCTGCAGGGGGAACAGCCTTATTGATTATTGCCAAGAATTGCACTGCTGGCAGCTAAAATAGGGGTGAATGCTGTGAATTAGATCCATTTCCCCACATGATCCAAACAGGATAAATATTAAAAAATAAGATATACAAAAGAATATTATTTGCTATTTTGCCATCCTTTCCTCGGATGAAATCTTGAGATGTGCTTTCAATTTTTATTCAAATCTTATATCAAAGCTGAGCTTAATGAAAATCCTAAAAATGCCAGAACATCAGGACTGGTCCTTCAACAAAGTAAAGGAGAATCAAGGATGGGCTGTCTGATGTATCCATCATGATACACAATGAAGAATTTCTTGTGCCTGCCTTTGTGGCGCCATCTGTATGAAGTGAACTCCTGGTTGTGTAAGGGAGAAAAAGAACTATACCAGAGAGACATTAGTCTGGTCTTCAAAATATACATGAGTTCTTTTTTAAGTCACTACGGCCAGAAAGGATCTGTAGAGGGAGGGAGAAGTGTAGAGTTTAGAGACAGTTACTAATAACCTCCTAGCAATTATGCTCATGCTAAGAAGGGAGGCCAATGCCAGTCCACCCGTTAGCAGTCTTCTTCTCATGTAATGCATTCATATGCTCTTAACTTCAGCTCAGTTCTGCAGCAGGAACACTCAGGACATCAAGCAAGCTGCACTTAGGACTTTCATATATTTAATTCATATTAAGCTGGAGTAAATCTTTAAGAGGTGAACAGATGTGGCTTTGTGAAAAATTCAAATGAACCAGTCTCAAATCAATAAGCAATTGAAGGGAGCCAGGCGCTGAAAACAGCCCCATGCCTGCCTCCGTGCAGAGTGGGCCGATGCCAATCAGAATGGGTTTTATCTTGGTCATGCTAATTCACTAATTCCAATGTTCTGTTCGAAGCCAAAACCCCATGCACATTTTTCTTTCATGCAGTAATGAAGAAAGAGTCATGACCAAACTTTCTGGGCTCCTAGCCTGTCTGTGGCAGAGCTGGCAAAAACTTAGAAGTAAAAATAACAGAAGCAAAGCATTTGGCCAGTGAAATAATAATAGGATAGAGTTAACTATGAAATGAAGGTAAATAAATTGTCTGTAAATTATACTGGGGCTGCAACGATGTCTTTCCAGTGCTCAACCAGAATGCAAGTCTAGACTCTTGCCAAATATCACATGCTAACCTGGGGGAGAGTGGTCACGTTTCTGGTTTCAGCTCTGTTGTCCCGACCTGCTACAGGGAAGACCCATAGCTCTAGCAGTATGAGTTTAGTAAAGAAAAAAAGAATATAATGCCCCACTGTTAGACAAAGCTAACATATTTGCTTTCATTGGGACTCCTGGTCCTTTCTGAGTTTTGCCTTACGCCGTAAATGGTTCCATTGATTTAAACAGTATTTTCTACATATTAAATCCTAATCAGAGTGCCTAAGAGACTCCTAATCCAGCCAATGATGAGCCTGATTTCATTGTGACTATTAGTCCACTCCATAATTTTCTAGCTGCTGTTTAAGACTTGCAATCTAATTGTGAGCACTGTCAAACTGCAAGTGCATGAGCACAACTCGCCACCTGATGACCAGGCCCCGCTGAAGCTCCCCAGCCAGCTTCTCAGTTCCTTTCGTTCACAGCTGACCCTCACAGTATCTCATCCTGCACGTAGCTGGCTCTTCCCTGTGTCTGATATTGTCACAAACATGACGTTCCCCAAAGATTATTTGCTTTTCTGATCTCAGGATTTGCTCATCTCAGCCCTGATCCCAAAGTCAGAATTACACGAGCAGAAAATATTTTTATTTCAAGCAAGCAACCACAGTGGCCCAGGTTTTCTACACAGCCCCATTGCAGAATCATCTGGTGGTGAGCAAGACACACTGCCTGTGCCTCACTTTCCCCGTTCATGGCATTAAGCTTGCCTGGGATGTGAGCTGGGTTGCCTGGAGGATCGGTCCCTCCCAGGCTCTTCGAACGCTTGAATTGGAGGAGCCAGAGCACAGGGAGGTGTGGTATAAGCCACCCCATTTCTGCGTTATAACCCCATTCCTCCATGAGTCAATAAACTCTCCAGGGCTGCAATAAGGCACGGACAGCTTTGGGGGGCTTACTCTTTACTAATGCAAGCAAAAATAATCCTGCTTTCCCTTTTCAGAAAATGAAGAAACAAGAGAAATGAAGTGTTCATGGCTGTGTCCTGTCACTGACACAATCTAGTAAAAAAGAGCTCGCAGTCTGAAGCAATTAACTGCTGCTTAACAACAGGAAAGGTCCAAGTTTTCTCAGAATATGACTATATCTGATTACTTAACAACATGTTGACTTTAAAACATCCCAAAGGAAAAAAGAAATATACTCCCAAAATAATTCACCCCTTGTGTAATCACACTGTCCACATCCCCTTTGGTATTGCTCAGATAACTCAAGAGAAGGTCATTTTAAACACAGACCTCTTCTCTCCGAGGCTGTTTATGTCTTCCCATTGTAAAGCCACATCTGATTTCACACTCTGAGTACTGTGGGGATATCAAACGGCGGGTAAGGAAAAAAACCCACAACATTTGGGATCCTAGAGCTGGTTTCTGATAGCCTAACGTTCCCACAAGTCCACTCCAAGTTTGATTTGGTCCCATTATGAAGGGAAAACCAGAAATTTGACCTGGAGCCAAACACATGTCCAAACTGGTGATTTTGAACTGGGCATTTGGCCAGTATGAATCAAACTCGTGAGTCAGGTCAAAGCACAACAATACATCTCTTTGCTCATGTCACATCTCTGAACCTCTAGAGCTGGGTTTGGGGAAAAGACAACAAACTCAGACACTAGTAGAAGTTTCTGGATCATCTGTGGTCTTTTTTTTTGTTTTCTGAAGCACTTCCTTTTAAATAAGTTTTGGAAAAAGAAAGAAAATCGGCAAGGCAGAAGAAAACCTACTCTAAGGGGACCTGATTCTTCTTTCACCTTTTTTTCATAGCAATATATCACAAGCGATATCACAGGTACTATTCTTGATTTACACTAGGTCATGGAGTCAGGTTGATTGCCCTCAGCAGCAGCAAAAGAGATCCTGGAAATTTTGGGAAGTAATCAAACTGCTGGGTGCTCATCTGAACCTAAACCCAATGGCAAAATAAGAGATGGAATCAGGCTAAAAGGCAGAGCTGGTTCTGAATTCTCCCCAGACCCCAGCATATTCAGGTTTGAGTTGCAGATCCTGGCCCTCTACTTGCTACGTGCTGAGGTTCTCTTCAGGATAAAGGAATGAGCCTTTCTGACCACTGAATGCTAATTAGGTAATTTTTCTAGTGTAACTGGTAGCATCAGAAAGTACATCCAAGGGTAATTAGTTCACATGGCTGATTATAACAGAGATGAATTTGGCTCCATTGAGAATCAGTGCTTTGAGAAGCGTTCAAACTGTCTGCTG
>NW_010340606.1:178086-178849 GCF_000700745.2 Antrostomus carolinensis | reverse complement strand
GCTTCAATTTACACAAGATGTCATGAAGAGAAGAGCTGGACCGAAAAAAACCCCAACCCGTGTGTGTGTGTGTGTGTGCAGAGGCCACGTAAAGAAGCAGAGAGCAAAACCTTTCCACGTAAGAAGAGCCAGGCGTACCTGTGATCCTGTGCAGTGTACTTCAGTAGCTCTGCGAGCTGCAGGGGGTATTTGCAGATCTTCTGCACTGGCGTCAGAAGGAAACCGTCTATGGCAATATCAATCATCTGCTGCAACAGACGACATGCTTCGAAGAAATGCTGGTACCTGCTGTCTTTCATCAGCTTGGAAAGCTCCATACACGCATCCAAATGATTGTTACAGTACTCTGAATAGATCCAGAAGCCATCTTGCTGTGAGAGGCAGGAGAAAAGGGATGGAGATAGAGGGGAGCACATGTCAGGTGCTGCGAGCAGTCAACCACCCAACTTGCCAACAAGAACACATCACAACTAAAGAAGACAGAATACTCCAAGCAGGAGGAGGAAGGACTGATCCTGGAGT
Source organism: Antrostomus carolinensis (assembly GCF_000700745.2). Lineage (NCBI taxonomy): Eukaryota > Metazoa > Chordata > Aves > Caprimulgiformes > Caprimulgidae > Antrostomus > Antrostomus carolinensis. The sequence continues at coordinate 178,327 of NW_010340606.1, read as the reverse complement.
ACTTTTCCTGCTTGGAAGAGGTGCTGCATGGTTAATCTGGGGGAAAAGGGAAGCAGAGAGGGACACATGGCTGAGGTTTCTGTAGGTACAGGGTGTGTTAAAGTGAACCTCTGAGGAGCACTATGGGTGTTCTCTGTTTCAAATTGTGTGGTAGGGTTTTCTTTATAAAAGGTAAAGGTAGAACCAAGCAGAGCTCTGGCCTTTGGTGATACAAGAAGACAACTTTGTTATTTCTAGAGCT
>NW_010340606.1:160343-178072 GCF_000700745.2 Antrostomus carolinensis | reverse complement strand
CTTTCCCTGAAAGATCTTTCCCTGAAAGATTCCCTGAAAAACTCCTGGCAAGTGTTTAGGAGCTGAGTAGATCTGAAATTGCCTTTACAAACAGGGAACCCAAGGGACCAACCACTGTGTGGAGTTCCCCAGGACCAGAGAGCCAGAAAACACCAAAGACTGGAGAAACAGACAAAGAGAAAAAACCACTCACAGGTGTGCCCACCCACCCTTTGCACTGGTCTAGAAAGTCTTTTTGTGCTCATTTTGTTGGAATCTCCTTTTTCTGCCTTCACACACCACAGATGGGGCCATGGCAGTTCATCACCCTTTACTCAGGCTTGATTCATCTGGGCCACACGGACAAGGCAGATGAAAAGACAAAGAAAGATTATACTGGAAGGGAGAGACACAAACTGACTACCCAGTATCACATATGAGGACTGTAGTTGAGATAGCCCACCTACAAGCCCAGGTTTTGCAGGTCAACAGCCCGAGACGGTACATCAGGTTGTGGCTGATGCCTTACCAACTACAGAAAGGACAGATTTTATTTTTTTTAAAAACACACTTGACCAGCAGTTCTTATTTCTTAGTCCCCTAAGGGCCCAAACAACCTGTCCTGGGAACAGGGGAGCCCGGTTTCTTTCCCATCCTCACATCTGATCAAAAGCCAAGTGCTGACACCTATCTCTTCATGAAGCAGATGAGGAACAAGATGCTTTGTAGATCCACATCTCAGGATCTTAATGTCCTCAGCTTCCCCAAATGGCTAAACAGGGATAATTTATCAGGATTTTATTAGCCAGCTTTCAGCCCCTATCTGATGACAGATAAGTGTCAGATATTCCTCTGAATAACGGCAGTAATTCTTACTATTGTCACTGTAAATGAATTAACAGCACAGCCTCAAGACATGAGGCTTTAGCTACTGATTCTCACCAAGATTTCTTACATCTTTTTAGCACAGAGATGGAATACGATGCTGCTTTGGAAGCAAGCAGCAGAGATTGCAGGCTGTGATAAAAATAATCCATGCTAATGCCATCATGCAACTCCTCAAAAAGGAACCTGCTTTTCAATTAGAAGACCAATGATGCTTAAGTGATGCTGTGAACCTTTTCAGGGATGCCCTGCTGTTTCATGAATGTCTATCAGAAATTTCTCTAATAAGAAGCGAACTGTTGCCAGCTCAGGCCTGACTGTAAGTAACGAGGTAACACAGGACAGGATCTGCACCCCGGGCTGGAGCACCTCATACGTAAGCTCTGCTACAGCACTCCTCTCTCCCTAAAGGCAAGCCTGCAACTGCAGGACTATAATTTTCTTGACATTTCCTGACATATTTACAACACTGGCCAATTTATCAGCTCCTGTAGTATGTGGCTTATGTAACAGTATGATGGGCTGGGCAAAAGCCTCCAGGACTATATCAGCAGCTAAAACATCCTGTTCAGTGTGCACTTAGTGTGAGCAAGTATCTGCTGCCCTGCTGCCACCTGAGCAGCAAGAAGCGTGAGCTGGCACCTCCCCACGCAGCCCAACAGCTCCACAGTGGAAGGCAACTGAAGCTGCCTGGCTTCTTCATCCCTTGCAAATGCATCTCAGTGCCACAGCGAACAGCCTGAGCATTTTCTCTCCTCTATTATTTTTGTGTAACACTACTAAGGCCTCCTTTTACTTCTCTAATCTCTCTCACCTCTTCTTCTGGTTATCTATGACCTGATTAGGATGGTCTGCAAGCAGGTTTAATTCATATTCTGAAGAGCAAAATAAGGAGGGAATAGGTGGAGGACATCATATCTACATAATGTAAGTGTGGATGTGAAAAGCTGTTGGGATTCAAATGTACCAGGGGAGTTATCCACCTATATGCTTCACTTGGAATTCTCCTTGCACCTGTACCTCAAGAAGTCAATGGAGGACCATGAAGTATTCTGTGACACATAATTAGGACAGTACTGATGTGCAGAAGTTATTCTGAGTGGTTCCTGCCTCCTGTCTTTCTCTGCTATTCCCATCCTATTCCCCCCCCCAAAAAAACCCCAAAACTCCCAAACAAAAATGCCAACTGAACTTACGTGCTCAAGGAAACATGGTCCAATTTCACTGAGATGGGGGTCCTCGTTGTTGTACTGTTTCTCCAAGTCCCGGACAAAACCCATCTGAAATCTGTAGATATCTTCGATGTTACCAAAGATGATCTTTAGCTGTTCATCACTGAACATATCCCTCCTCTTCCGGCACTGCTTTAAGTAACCCTGGAAGGAGTAGAGATAAAACAATCCATAAAAGAACCCAAACACTTATAATGAGGCTGCTCCCAGATTTTTCGTGAGGAGGAATGAGTAAACACAAAATCAGAACATGACTCTGAAAACAAAATCAATTTGGTATGACATGACAGTCTCCATCAACTCCTGTCTATGAGTAAGCATGCAATATGCAAAACATGCCTTGAAATGCTACAGAAATCCTTTTTTGATAGACAATATCTCATTTGCAATTGTTGTTCCCACTGCAACCTAGAGCAGACCCACAGCACTACTCTTGCTCAGGACACACCAGACCCAGGCTGCTCAGGGCTTCCCAGCCTGCGTCAGGAGATGCTGGAGACAGCGTGTGTACAGGGCATTGTGAGGACAGTGCTGGGCTCTGCCTCAACATCCTTCTGAATTTTGCATGAATTAGTTTTGCAAAGGAAAGGTTCCCCAGAGACCTCAACCAGCACAGCCTGGAACAGCTCTGTCCCTTCTTGTGCTGCAGAGAACTGCAAAATTTGGTTGATCGCTCCAAAGAGGTGTGTCACAGCATTGCATGCCCGCTCCTACAAAAACCACTGCCTCACAATGCCCAATATCTCGAGTAGCTCCTACAAACATTGCTGTTTCCACGTCCTCTCCAGGGGCACGTGGCACTACAGAGAAAGCCGTGAGGGGCTGTTAGATCATCTGCCCACTGATTTCTCCTTTTAGCCACAGTGATCAGGACAGGGAAGCTGATAATCGTGCTCAGAAATACTCTATTAATGTGTGGTTGCATGCCCTTGATCTAGGAAGAGGGTACGGAGGGTGTAACCATCCCAGTTGTTTCAGCACCAAGTGAAATGTTGAAGGAAAACACTCTCCAAGTGCTCCCTGACTTGGGAGGCAGCATGGTTTATCTCCCCAATCATTCATCTTCCTGAGTGTGCGACAAACGTGGGAGGGCTGTTGGCCTGTGAGTGTCATGGTGGGGAACCCCAAAGACGATGCAGTAGGTTAGGGAGGTGTTTTTTCTATACCATCCATTCCATTAGCACAGATACACTATTCCAAACAGTGTAAAACAAGGGACAATTTCCCTCTTGTTTTTTCAACTATCATCTTTCATTGATTTTCTTTTTCTTCTAAGTGAGACCAGAGGAAAAGGCTTTGTACCCTTCTCTGTACAAACATCAGGCTCCTTTACTGAGTCTACAGACATTGAAGTCAAATGCAGAAAGAGAGGAAGAATGAGGATGTAGAGAGTTTAAGGAAATCCTCCAGAATCACAGAATGAATCTTCAGTACATTTGGAAACAATTCAGATCTCATGTATCTCAGTCCCATGCAATAATAAAAAACTCCTTCTTGCTTATTATTCCTCTGTCTACAATACCCATTGGTACTGAGCTTGAGGTTACCTGGACATCATATGAACCCACCAAGTACTGCTCTGAAGACCTCCTGACCTAAAAAGACTGAGTGGATCAATATTCTGGCAAAAAGCGTTAGCGCACCAAGTTCTGTCTTCCTGTTTTGCTGACTCTGCCTTATCCATGAACTCGCCATCCTAGTTTCAGCTGAATCACGAGGACTTCTTCCAACATGCTTGCCTGAAGCACATGTGGTCCAGGGGATGGAGTGACACATGGAGGCTCTGGATGCCTGGGTTGAATTTCTGGCTCTTCCAATGACCTGTGTGACATCGAAGAAATCACTTCATCCTCCCTGTGCTTTGCCTGTCTGGACGATTTAGACTCAAAACTTTGCAAGACCAAAGATCAGATACTGTGCTGGCCTAGGCTGGATTGCAGCCTCTTGAGTGAAAAGAAATAACAAGGGGGTCATCATGAGATGACTTTGCCTACCTTTATTGTATAGGAAGAGGAAAAAAAAAAATGAAGGGGGAAAAAAAATGCCACCAGCTCCAGCTGAATGGCTATATTTGGGATCTCTAGATGCTTAGTCACACAGACGAATTGCCAGCTGGTGACATGCAGCTGCTGGTCCACAATGCAAACTATTGGAATGCTATAATAAACTGTCCTTCAGCCTCACCATGCGGTTCCTGGGAGGGAGAACTTCAAACAGATGAATGATAAATGCAACTTTGGCCAACCTGGCAAAGAACCAACCTCTGCGACGTCCAGCTTCACTAGAAGGACGCCGTTACCCTGAATTTGCTGGCTTTTTCAGCTGGGAAGCTTGGGTTATGGAATACCTTCTGCATTTACTAAATCTAGGTCTCTCTTCTTCCAGGAGCTCCTTGATGACTCATTTCCCTGGGTTTCCCTCTCTCATTTTTCCAGGAGCAGGCTGGTTCCCACGTTGCAGGACAAATAAAAATTCAATCTAGCAAGGAATAATGCAGAATATCTTTCCATGCTGCTTTTCGTATTTACACCTGCTCATCTCAGAACATCTTTAAAAAAAAAAAAAATAAAAAAATTAAAAAATAGATGTGCACCTGTCCCCAAGGTCAGGCTCTTTTTGACACTGGTGCTAGTCGGGCTGAATGACTGCCGCAAGCTGTTTGTGTTAGGACCTCTGCCCCGCTGCAGGCTGCCTGCAATCCAGCCTCCCCTCCCGCACGCTGCTCTGTGCAATAATCACCGGGTGATTTATGTGAACACCTTCCAGCCCTGGGGTTGTTATTGGCTGCAACTATCGTCTTGAATACTCCCTGTCCTCCCTGTGCTGGTTCATTACTTTGCTTGAGTCAGGTGTTTCAGAGAAGCTGAAGCAGCACATTTCTGTACAGGCACCTATAAAACCACGAGGAAAACAAAAGAACACACAGAGTTCCCAAGCCTTATCCTCTATCCAGCTTGTGCGTTTGTACGGTTGGTTCCCTGCACAAGCCTGCAGACTGAAGATTTATATATAATACAAAGCAAGAGCCAGCTAGAAGGCTGCTGCATAGTTTTTCCAGTAAATTTACTTCTGTTACATAAAACAATGTCATCTTCCTTCTGCTCATCCCATCAGGTTTGCTCAGAGAAGGGATAGCTGACTGATGAGCAGATGTTAGAGAGTGTTTTGCTCAATGAATACCTAAAAATAGCTGTCAAACTGTCTCTCTTTAAAGTACTTTTCCATGTAGTCCCTGAAGTATAGGCCAAAGTTGGTATTTCCAGGAGGTTAAGTGCTAAGTTTTCTTCACCCAGAGTGGGTTTAGAGACAGTCAGGAGAGGTGGCCAACCCATCCATCCTTCTTCTTGTCTGACTAAGAGCAAGGTGAAGGAGAGAATGAGGAGATGACAGCCACTGCAGGCTATAGTTTCAAAGGCAGCTGTGATGATATTCCAGTTTCCTTCCATCCCTGAGCAAGTTTGGGGGAGACACTGTCCTGTAGACCACCCCTCAGTCTGGACCAGTACCATTTGAGCTATCAAAATACTGGTTTCTAGAGCGGTGCTCACAGCATCCAGGTGAGTGTTGTGCTGATACACATGTACCAAGAACAAGCACAAAAACAAAGCTGAGATTGAACTGAAAAGGTGAACTAGAGCCAGGTCTGGTCCCTGGCAGTCAGGACTCTCAAGCACTTAAAATACCAGTCTAAAGCAAGTACTGGATGTCAGGCACTGTGACAGCACTGGGGCCCACCTAAAGTATAAAATCAAGTCCTGTTCCTCAAAATGGCAAGAAGCAGCCAGCTCCAAAACAGACAAACAAGGTGTGCACAAGCAGGCTGTGAAAAACACGCACTCAGGAATACATATATGTCATCTATACATCCCCACTGATCCACAGAGCTTTCTGCAGAGCCACCCCCCAGTCTGGTATCCACAGATGAGAAACTGGTCATACAAAGGGGCCAGCAGCTTCTCAGATTTGATCCTCTGAAAGAGGGCCACGGTGCTGCCAGGAAGGTTTTATGCTGCTTCACTCCGAGGCAGCACAAAAGGTGGTTTTTCTCTGTCTCTGAGAATAAGTCAGGCTAATGCCATGCAGACCACGTGGAAACTTGTCCCATCAACTCTGCACAACAGACTTAGCTTGACACGCTAAGATGCGAGGAGGATGTTTTCTACATGGCATTCAGAGCTGTCCTAGCACCAAAGCAAAGCTTAGGTAGAAACCAGTCAACATTATTAAAAAATAAATTCAAAGTGAAATTACTCAGAAAAGAGCAAAATGCAGCACTGGAAGTTGGCTGGCCTTTCTAACCTCCCACCCCCGAATTACTCATAATACGGAGGTTTCCTTTGATCTCCCAACTGCCTCACTGTTCCCACCCAAGCACTCACTTCTCCAACACCTCCTTAAACTCTGCCTTGTCTTCATCCATATGCGTCCAAATCCTGCTCATTTCTCAAAGCACAGCACCCTGCTCTTTGCAGCCCTCCTGCACATCCTTCTTCTACCTGTGCTCCCCACTGCATGCTACAGCTCAAACCACCTTCTTGGCCTTCTACTCTCATCAAGGTAGCTGTCCTGACCCAGCACCTCGGCTGCTCTGCCGGTGTCACGGGTGCCACATCACAGACAGACCCTGCGCCCTCCTGTGTCCTCCCAGGATCCATCCCTCCAGGTGCAAGGTGATATCTTTTATCTTTTCAAGCGTGGAGATGGCCATATAGGTATACATGGTGCTTGACAGGAGAGTGAGTGAGCAGCACTGCCTGCCAGTAAGATATAAAAGTATAAAAGCCTAGTTTTCGGTAACTTATTATTTTTCTAAGCTTTAACCATTAAGGCTGAAATTCCTATTGCTGGATATTTCCTTAAGGCTAAATCCTTTTTTCTTTCTTTCCCCCTTGGTACTATTTCAGAATAATGATCCATCCACTCCTGATAATGCAGTCAGGGGAAAACTCCACATTTTACCCCTAATAAAAACCTTCGCAAAACTGTTTCACCAAGCAGCAGTCAGTCCTTCACACTCTAAGCAAGGGCAAAGCAGCAGTCGTCGTCAGGGCAGTACGTCTTCGCTGCGATGGGGAACTCCCCTCCAAGCCAGCTGCCTCATGCGGGTCTTGGCTTGCGCAGGTCATTTTCATTCTGGTGCTGCCTGGCTTGTGAGTGCCTGACTTGGCAGGACTAGTGCCTTGTGTATTATGAATCATAACACAGTGCATAATAATATAGTGGCAGGTAGTGGAAATATATCCTGAAGTAGAAATTGGAGGACTCTTAATCACCTAGCAGGGGTGACAGTCCTCTGATAACCACCGCACCTCTTAAGGTGCCTCACTGGTATTAGGATTTGTTATTCATTATAGCTCAGCAACAAGAGTATAACAACACACTGCTAAACTCAGTACTAAATCAGGCTCAACCTTCGCCACCCAGCCAGAACTCCTCTTTCATCCACTCCAATACGTCATATCGCAGCTGTTTGTCCTGACACCTCAAAATAAAGAGCAAAGGGAAGAGGGGAATTTGCCACTGTCAACAGCTCTTCTGCATCTCATCAGTGGTTGTCTGGTGTCTACTGGTTCTTGGGCAGAAATAACACCTCTGTACGAATTCATCCAGTAGTGCTGGGAGGAGCTCGAGCTGGCCCATGTCTCTCCACCTCCAGCCCCCTCCTCTTATGCACAAACAGGAAGAGTCACGTCATGCTACGCCGAAATGCCTGGGATGACTGAGCTGTCTCGGAGCCTTCTTGAGGCAAATGGATTGATCTGACTAAACTGAGCAAAATGAGGCTCTCTCCAGCAAGGGACAGCCCATCATTTTGCAGATGAGAATGCCCACCTCAGTCCTCCTTCTTCTTTGAGAGGCAGCTGAATCATTTCCTGATGCTCTACCTGGATTTATCCCCTCAATACCATTTTACATCATACAGAGCAAGGCAAGAACCTTAGAGATCTCTCTCATATCTGGGACATATCATTAGGTACTGTAAATCAGTGTTACTCCACAGATGTCACTGAAGCTATACCTATCTGTACTTCTTGAGAATCTGACTTGGCAAAAGCATGGTGACATGGCTGGGAAATACAAGTTAAGGTTTATTTAGCTTTTCAACAGAAAAGCGCACATGCAGGAAAAGAAACAATGCATGGAAAAGTTCCCGCAGTTCTTCCCTTCTTCAGTGCAGAGCCCTCTGACTGAAATAGCACAGCAAAATTAAGCTCATTTGTTTCCAAATTGAAATCCCAAGACTCTCCCATATTTGAAAAACGTCATAGATGTTACTTGGATGGCTGCTTCGCCTCGCCGATAGAAAAGTGGCAAGTATGAAGGGAGGAAGCCATTTTTATCAGCAGAATTCACAAGGGGCTTCAGCACACTGACTCTGCAAAGACTGAGCACAGGCTCGCAAAATCCTAAACACTCAGAGGGATGAGCTGAAAGCCATGGACTTCGATTTTAGTGCTAACAATCTTCTGCCTCTTAGCAATACATATATGCATTACGCACAATGCCCAAGCTGTCCTGCAACACTCTCCAGTGCAGCCATGCATTCTCCTTCCCAAACACCCAGCACCACACGCACTGCACTTCGGGCTTAGCTTGTGGTGCTAATTCTGTATGAAGTAGGACAGTAAGGGATTATAGGGGTTAACTGTAACATAATGAAGAACCACCAAGTTGAGGATGTGAGAGATCAGTCACCAAAGTTCATCTGCCTGACAGTTCCCTTGCACTGGATAAACATAACGTACCTCCTTTCCCACGGTGAAAACACTTTGCTCGGTCTCACCATAAGAAAAGCCAAATGGGGGCCATCCTGAGCCAGGGGAAATGGTGAACCCAATGTGAAAGGCACAGATGCAATGGGTAACTGATTGGTTTAATTACAACCTAATTTCCTCAATCAAAAAGTAGATGGCATTGGATTTTAATTAAGAGGACTGCTTGAAGGATCTCAACCTCATCATTTTTCAGTCAAAGAGGTATGGAAAAAAGGTCAGAAAATTGTACTTTTATTTAATACAAACTAAAGGTAATTATTAGATCCAGCAGAAAATTCTCAAAAGCATCAATACTTATCGACAGACACTGCTCCTCCGTTAGACACAGTACTCAAACACACCACATCTTTTTCTCCCGTCACCCAAGGACAAACCCAGTCCTCAAGGACAAACCCAATCCTCAGTTCTCAACAGCCCAGCCCGTGTCCTGCTGCCGTACCCCAGTGTCACAACCTCCACGTACCTCACAAATGTCCTTGAGGTGCTTGATGTAGTGGCGCTCCGTGCTCATGATTTCATTGATGACGTTGGCTCTCATCTGGTCTCGGTTCTGAACGGTCCTGCCGAGGCAGAGGCAGTCGGCACTTGGATCCAAATGGCCATTCTGCACATCGCTGGTTCCCTCCTCCACTCCATCTTCTTGGTTTACCCATAGCTGTGAGGAGAAGAGGGGAGAGCAACAAGCTTAAGCACCAGGAAGCCAAGGAGTGAAAGCAGACTGAGTCTTGTGTTGCGTGACTCTGGGAGATACTGGATCAGCTCCCTCCTTACAGCAAGGGCGATGCTCTTGCCAGCGACGCGCTGTGGTGTCCACAACAGCTTCCAGCCCAGACAGCCCATTTTTATACTGGTGCAACCAGCCCCACGTGGTCCCCCACACACTGCCAAGTTCCTCCCGTAAGCAAAGTGACTTCAAGTGTTGACAGTTTTGATCCCAAATGTAAAACAATCATGTGAAAGGGTAACTGGACTGCTGGATGCTGTCAGGTGCTCTGAACCAAGATGTACATATGAAAAACAGCCCAACGTAAAGAAAACTGTAAAGCACTGCTTGGCCCAGTTCCCCACACCATCAGCTGAGGTCTGACTGAACAGCAAGAAACCTCTGGGAGGAGGAATAAACCCTTTACAGGTGACTGATTTAAGAAGGTCAAGATACGTGTGGTTCAGAAATCTGGATAATGTGAACACCAGCCCAGGCTAATGGTGGTGGCCCTGAGTTTTCTGTAAACTTCCCAGGCTGGGATTCGTGAATGAGCATTGATTATTATTTTACAGCAGTTTTCCTCATCATTTCACATCAAGAGCCTTTCTCACTCAGGCAAAGGCCCTATCTCAGCATCTTGAGATCGTGGTCCCTAAACTGCACTGGGATCAGACCAGCTGAATAAATCCCCTAAAACCTGGGGGGCTGAGGGCAGCTGTGGAAAGGGTGCCAAGCACTCCTGGCCACTGAATACTCTAAATTGAAACAAACTGCAAAAAGCAATGAAAAAGGATCACTGCATTTTCAGCACACTGAATTTGCTTTCCATCATCAAATAAAAAACATATCCCGAACTTCTAAACTAGAAGAGAACACTGTCTCCTAGTCTCTGTCTTTGAACAAGAGTGTGCTCTGCACACAACGCATGATAGTCTCTCCTCTTCTTACCTTTTCCCCCAAACAAAACCTGCTTAAAATAATCCTGATCAACTCAAACTGGGCTCAGCAAACAAACATTAAATAAAGCTTAAGACAGACAGAAATACTGCTCTCTTACATGGGTCACCGGAGTTGTTAGGTAAATGAAGTAACTCTTCTCCTCAGCTTTTAAAGCACCAAATACTGGAGACTTTCAAACATAAAAATAGAGCGACACAAGGAAAACAAACCGCATCGTTAACCTCATCTTTAGTCTTGTTTTCAGCATTAATAGTTTTTAATACTTTCTCACTATTCAGCTTAAATTTAGTTTTAAACAGATTGTAAAGGGCCGTGTTCATGTAAATTAGTAAAGTAAAAAAACCTAACCCTGCTCCTGCTGCTTCCCTGACGAATACAATGTTTTGTTAAACCACTTCTTACAGCTCCCACATTTTGTCATCCTACAGTGAGTTACACCAGCCAAGAAGCCGAGACGTTTGAAGAAAACCCACCTCTTCTCTAGCAGAATGTTAATGATGCTGCAAACTTAGGGGATGAAAAACCCTAAAACAATAAGAAGTTGGAGTTTTCACCCTGCTCACAATTGTGCCCTGTGTCTCGGGAGCTATCAGGGACTTCACACGAGGGTGTGTGGGGCAGCAGTGCCTGTTTAAATGACAAGATGTCCTATTTGCTGGCAGTGGGGCAGGATCCACTGAGGACATCAACCCTACACTGAGTTGCAGCAAGCTCCAGCCCTCGGATCATCCTCGTGGCCTCCTCTGGACTCGTTCTAACAGGTCCATGTCTCTCTTGTGTTGGAGGCTCCAGAACTGGACACGTTTCCATCAGCACGGGGAGGCCCGGTTGAACCCTGGGTCACTGCGAGGGAAAGCAGTGAGCTAGTGACCAAATCACACCCCAAGATACGGGGATCCAGTATGCAAAACCTCTCCTGGCACACTGAAACAAATTTCAGAAGAATGTCACTTGTTCAGAGAAACAACCCAAAAGCTAGTTAGAAAATGTGCCTCTTCCCAGCAAACCCCACTCTGCTCTGGAAGAGGTTTCAGTTACACTGAGATAGAGCAACGCTTCGTGTACGTGAGCAGCGTTTTATGTTGAAAAATAAATGTCCAAGTGCTGCTTCTGAGTAACCATCATGCTGGTGTGAGGCTGTCAAAGCGACCTCAGGGGACAATCAGTGACACTGATTTTAGAGGGGGCTCTGCTCTGAAAACCTGGGCCCATCCTCAGAAGAGAAAGTGGGCTAGTCCTGGGAATTGCATGGGGAGTCCTTTGAGGGATATGTCCTCATGACAGCTTTATTAGCATTCCAAACCAAAGATATCTTGAAAATCAAGCAGGACCAGTGTAGGTATTAAACCCCGTTGGCTGAAGTTTAAAATAACTTCCCATCCTAACTTCCTGCTACTATCAAAAGGTATTTTTCAGCTCTCCCAAACCCAACTGGAACAGCTTGTTACCAAGTTTCATGACATTCCTGCCAGTTTGACAACAGAGGATATTTTTAAAGCTCCATCTCCTGGAGTCAAGTGAGAAAAAATTCAATTTTAATTTAAAAAATAAAGCAGGAAAGATTTAATCAATCATAATACTGCAGAGTGAAGCTTGAAAGCATGAATCCTAAAGGCTTTGAAGCTCCAAGGCAAATAGCAAGCTTGCAAACTTTCATGATTTCTGAAAACCTCAGGATCTGGCCTGCCTTTTGTGCACTGCAGGAACACTCCCTGCTTCCACATCTGGGAATCTCAGGAGCCCTGCTTTTTTCCTTAATGAAATTTTTGCTCCTTCCTGCTAGGATTCTTGTTCCCAAAAGGAAAAAAATTACAATTCTAGTCTAGATGACTTCTGCTTTAGATTAAAAACAAATGCGGCGATTTTATGGGTAACAGATGAAGCCAAATGTGCTTTTCACCCTGTGTTCTTCAGCCTCGGACACCGAAAGGACTAATCCCACTGAACTGTTCAAACACTCCTGCTTTTTGTCTTGACCTCTAAGGTTCTCCATAATTCAAGCGAGGACCATTCTTCCAGGGGATCATTCGAAGTTTGGACCATGGCTCACAAAAGATGAGACACATTGGCAGCTCTGCTACTGACCTCGGGCCAATCACTTAAAACTGGTGGAGGCTGTCCCCACCTATACACAGGGATGATCTACTTTACCAACGACATTTGTCATGAATATTTTTGAGGTTGACAGACTCCATGGTGAAGTGGAGGACAGAGAAAAGCTCAGGCATACTTTGAAATATGGATTTAAATGCATCACTGTGGGCTCATCACACTCTTGTACTCATTGGCTAGACGGACCTTTGGTGTGACACAGTATGGTTGGGTTTGCAACTTCAGCTCTCAAATCATCTTGTGCCTGTGCTGAGAAGGAGCTGGGCTGCACTGGGGCAAGGGAAGGCTACACCTAAAGTGTTAATTGTGTCCTCTGACCCAACGCCACCACCCCAAGCCAGATCCTCTCTGCTTCACTGACCTGCTCACTCAAACCACAACGATGGTGTGCCGCAGGCGACAATGAGGTGGAAGAGGCAAACTGGGGGTGACATTGTTTTTTCCCAGTAACTTTATTAAATGTCATATTTAATTGAGTTAAGACAATGCTGCAAAGGTTCCTATTTTAGCCCAGTCCAGAGTCACCTGTAAGTAGGGTGTTCACTCAGTTTTAGACACATGTGACTCTCCCAAAAACACTCTCCTGCCTGAAATGCTTGACCTCCACTGCTGCGGGTAACAGCTGAGACACCACTAATGGAAAAAGGGCGCTCTCTTCCCAGCTTTTCCAATGTGCACTGGACACAAGTGCACAGAGGTACCCCCCTCCCAGTGCAACTATCTCTTTTTCTATAAAAGAAACTTCAAAACACTAGTTTTCTTCCAGTTTCACCTTTCTCCCCAGCCTTCTCTGCTCAGGATAGGTGGCTGCCACCCCTGTGAAGCTCCTGTGGGGCTTCCCACAGAGCAGAAGCAGAGATGGGACTTGAGTTCCCTGGCAGCTTGTCAGCTCTGCTGCTGACTTGGAATTCAAGTAGTCTCTCCAGGCTCCTCTCCTGTCCTCCTCAGCAATTAGAGGCTGTGGCTTGGCACAGACACGGGTTTGGGATATCAGCCTGAATTACTGCATCCAATGCCTCTTTGGTGGGATTTGGGTTTTGGGGTGTGGGGGTTTTTTTGTGGGTTTTTTTTTGGGGGGGAGGGGGGGGCGGGGGGTAGGAATAAATAATAACACCTATTCAGCAATCACCAACAACCCTACAATAATAAATCAGCCTTCAGTGCCTTTTTAAACACCTCTGCAATGCAAAAAAACATAGGCTCTGAAATAATACAGCACTGTGTGGGCCTTCCCCGCACCATTAGAAAGATCCAGCATGCCAGACAACGAAACCTGCCCAGAGAACCATTTCAAATGCTTAGTATTGAGAATAATTAAAAGAAACCAAGAAAAACTACAGGGAGAAAAAAAATCAAGTTGTATAATGCTAGTCCTAAGTGATGTTTCACATTGAAAGGCCACCCTACATGTGGAGAAGAACAGGCTTATCATGATGCTCACAGTCCTCTTTCAAAATTCAGCACTAATTAGGAAGTCACTACTAGCTCCTGCATAACGTATTAATTCACACAGTTAGATAAAAGTAAAATAGTAAAATAAAAAAGGCCCCTTTGCCTAAGGATCCAGTTCTGGGAGACAGAGAGAGCCGATCATTTCATTATACCAGTTAATATTACACGTGATTTATACAAAATGTGTAGAAATGTGATGTATCAATTTGCAGCTATACCCTAATGGTGCATAAAATCACCAAATGGCACTGTTCCAACATTAGCCGACCTGTAATTATTATATATTTAGACTGCTGAATGCATACACTGTATATAGAGGACATTTTACTTGAATAGGCACTGAGGGCTGATAGTTTCATAATAATCAGAAAGCATGATAAAACAAACATTTTTACCAGCCATCTGGATTATTAATCTCCTTCCACTGGATACTCACAAGGACAAAACTAGCAGATAATGTGCCATTCTCGATTCTACCTCACAATTAAATAACGTGGCAGATGAATGATACAGGCAGATCCTTCCAGAGAGCCGTTGCCACTCCACTGAATCTCTGCTCACCAGTGACCTTATAACAAGCACCAGTGCGAGCAGCCCAACCTTCACCAAAATCCGATCCCCACTAGTGCTGTCGCTGCGTCGTTAGCCCTGCAGCAACTGCAAGGGAGTGCAGGAGACTCCACTAACCCTACAGAAACAATCTGCAGCCCAGAGCCTCTGGACTGTTTCAGCCACCTCACCACGCTGCCATGCTCAGCAGAGCTGCTCCGTGAGCCGCAGGGTTTGTCCCCTCTCCTTTCCTCCCTCAGCTCAAGGGGAGCTAGAGCTGTGCCCTTGTTTCCAGCCACATCCACTGTACTCTATGCATGTGCTGTTGGACTCTACACTGGATTAAAAAGATCACTTGCTTATTTGCAATAAAGTAGGGCTCATGGTGCAGAGCTTTGCATAAATAAAACAGCATCGGTCTCTGCGTGTCAACCCAGCACAGCCTCTCTCTGCCCTCAAGAGGAAGCACAGACTGGCCTGGGCTCTACAAATGCCCAGGAGCAGATGCTTCTCCCTTCCCTGCCTTCACAGAGGAGGTGAGGACCTGGCAGGCAGCAAGACGCACAGAGATGCTACCTGTCCTCCCAGCACCTGCCCTGGCCAGCCCCAGCCTTGCTGACCTTCTGCGGGCATAGGGGAAGTGCGGGATGGTGGCTGGGATGCTGTTCGCTGGGAAATAAAGACCATCTTCTCCCTGTACCCTCTTCCATGGTGAGGAACAGGACATTTGGCAGTAGAAGGAAAGGCAGTTGAAGCAAGTTGGTTTTTCTTTCCTGTGGTCCTACCACTATCTTCACCCACAACCTGAATTTCTCCTTCGGTAATCCGGCTCCAGCCTCACCGTCCTTTGCTTCCCTCCAGTTCACAGGCTCTCCAACACCTTCTCCTTCCCTCCTGCAACTCCCCAGCTTCAGTAAACCTACTCCTAGGTCTTCCTTTCCCTCTGAAACTGTCCATTTCCAGCCTCAGAAGTTCCCTTTACTCAAGGTGAGAAATACTCTTCTTGTTTCTGGAAAAGGAAAAAACAGCGTACTCCACAGGGACAGCTTCACACTCTAAATCCATGAAAGGTGAACAAAAATGGCTCCGAAGAACCTGACCTGTGCTTCCTCCCTCTGTGTCCTGCAGTCTGAATGCCCAGATTCCCATGGGCTGGAGCTCCACCAGGTAGCACATAGCAAAAGTCACATGGACATAGCAATAAATTGGATGTCCTACACTATATCCACCAAAATTCTGTGGCTCAGTCTTCCCCATTTCCTAAAAACCAAAAGCCCCTGGTGTGTGATGCTACATGTGATGCACAACAGGGAAGAGTGAAAGCTCAACTGCTCCAGGAGCTCACTGCAGAAACCCTGCCAGGTCGAGGAAGCCACTGCTTCATCCAGGGGAAGGATCTTTCTGCACGATCAGTTGGGCAGAGGGTAGGGAAGGGGCTGTGAAGATTTGTGCCTCGTTTGCCTAATTTAAAGAATGACCTCAAAACACTCTTTTTGCACCTGCAAGTCAGCTCACACCAGGAAGGGCGCAAGTGCCAGCACTTGAACCTCTGGGGACCTGACGGATACTGAGCTGTCTGATGGCATGAGTTGTCCCATTAATGACAGTTGCAATTAGCAAAGGCAGCATTTGGATGCTAAAATGCTGCTTGGCTTTAAAAAAACCCCACAATTTGTCTGCAGTGCGTCCCGTTGCTGTGGAGTGCTGCTCGCGCTGTGTGTGATACCTCTTACCAGAAGCTATTTTTATGCTGGATTTGCCACAGGAGAATAAAATCTCCTTTACAAAGCACTGACTGCAGCAGACACTGCAGCGCATCCCGTTTTGTTTGTCCAACAGGTGAATGCTACCTTAGTGCCGTCCTCTTTTCCCTGGAAAATGTCACCTAGATGCCCACTGCGACTGGCACTAAGTAAATGACTGCAGCGGGAGCAAAAGCAGGTGAGTGACATGCTGTTGTATCAAGATCCCTACACACACAATGAGATTTTAAAGGGGAAAAAAAGCAGACAGGGCAGCAAGATGTGGCTGGCTCGTGGAACAACACCTGCAATAGAGAGCACAGTCACGACTCCTATGAACAAAAGTTAAACCCACCTACCCAGGAAAGCGTACGAGCTGCCAGGCACTCAGACAGGACTCAGGTTTAGAGTTTCCTACTACAGAGTGCCTTAAAAGCTTACACCAATTTATCTAGTGCTTCTCCTTTAGCAGCAGAAAATAAAGTGGGTCAAAGGCAGCATTTCAGTAGGAAAATCAATCTAAAATTACAACACTTGGGGAAACCTAGGCAATGATGAGAGAGAACAAGGAGCATGGCTGCACGGATCTGCCCCTGCCTTTTCTCCTACGTAAGAGGTACAGACCACAAAGCACCTGTACACCATCTCCGCTCAAGCCGTGGGAGGACCATTACCCTTCATTTCTGCACAAAAACTCAACTGTCACCAGGCACTGTAAGAAGTTGCAGCAAAACCTCCTCAACCTCAGATTTGCTCTGTAGCTCAGCTTAGCAAATATAAGGAAGGAAGGGTCAGCACTGTTGAGGTGAGAAGAAATGTACTGTGGAAACTCAGTCTGCCTCTTGGTATCCAAAGAAAGTTTTGTAACAAAATTAATCCCCTTCTCTGCCCAGGATGGGCACATTCTGCTGTGCCTCTTTGGAAATATTTTACAGAACTAAACTTCACATCCATAAGCTTTCATTTATTTTTTTTTTAAATTTCTTTTTCAGTGGAAATATGTCAGAGTTCAAACACCACGCCATTTGATTTCCTGTGTTTGGAGTGTTTGGATCTCACATGGGCCACTTTGGAGACGTGACGTTGGGCTCTGCAATCAAACCTTTGATTTGAGACTAACTGTATTTCCTAAAGGAGACCTTAAGGTACAACAACTGATCCATTTGCAGTACTGGAATATTATTCTGTGCTGTAAATTCCTCCTTACAAACATTAAGCCTATTTTTTTGAATGGATGTGGATGCTGGATGTGCTGGTATGCAAAAACTCCTTTGTATCAGTTATATAAAGACAGTCCATGGCTATGGCATCCACAAAGGACAGAAGAGCAGCAAGT